>NC_133234.1:5932945-6057945 GCF_040436345.1 Pagrus major
AAGTCACGTAAACCTGTTCAATGCTTAGAATGAGCCCTTTTTTATTTCCTCCCATTTACCTTCAGGATATTGGAGAGCATCACCTGTAACGTTTAAACTGGCCTAAATAAAGGGAGGCAGATATACTGTCCACAACTACACACTTGTTTTGTGGAACTGACCTGATAATTTATCAGTAATTCAATTACACTGATAGAAAATGAAAGGACAACACACAACCCTGTATATCCTGGATATCACTACACCTGTGGATTTTTATACTGTGGGTGTGATATGAGGATTTTTCCATGACTGCATCCATCAGCTATAAAAAGTATTTGAGTTAGTTAGCTGTTGATCATATTAATCATATTAATCATACAATATACTGAATGAAACTTTTAACAAACTGCATCAAAAACACAACAGCAAATGTTTGATAAATCCATTTTAATGGAAAATGTAAAACCCTTTTGAACTTCAATGTACAAAGCAGGTAACACTTGCACTTTAAAATTTGAAATTGAAGCAAGCCATGTTTTAAAAAAATACCTCAGTGAATGTATATATGTATATATTTACACATTATAGTAAACTTTTTCATTATCTTATCTTTTAACTTCAAAAGTTCACCATAGTAAATCTTAACAAAACAAAAAACAAGACAATTCATTCTTTTCTTAAATAAATTACATCTTTTTTGTAAATGTCTCAATTTTACAGCAAATACTTTTTTTTCATAAAATGCTGAAGTGTAGAAGCCATTTTGTTCTTTCTTTACATAATACAACTTTACACAGTCTTTACAATAGTTTGGCAGTTCATTTTCAAAAAATGTATTTATGGCATGAGGACTGTAGAGCATCAACATTTCCCAAAGTTACAGGCATTAGCTGGTGTGTGTGTGCATGTGTGTGTGTGCATGTGAGCGTGTGTGAGTGTGTGTGTGTGTGTGTGTGTCCTCTATCACAGTAGAGCCGTATTACAACTGAAAATCACATAGCAAAAGAAAAAAAGAAACTGTACAAGTCACATTTACATTAATGCTTTTTTGTCTCAATAACATCGCATATCATAGAGCTATAAAATAAATACATCTTCACAGAGGAGATAAAACAATGTTCGTATGAAAAAGAAAAGTAAGAACAAAACAGCAACAGACAGAACTAGAAAAAAGGACGAGAACAGACAAATTACAGAAGGAACAACAAATGAGGGAGCAGCCGAGCTCGCTGTCTGCCGACTGAAACTTCTGAGATTTATGTTTTGCATTTTTTTCCCCTCAAATCTTTTTTTTTTCTCGATTTTTTGAACAGCAGAGATGACAGTTTTGATCCTGATGCTGCTTGCTGCTGGTGATGCTGTTGTGATCAGCGAAATCTTCTGTCCAAGACGTTGTGTGGGCTGCTGATACAGACAGGGATTAAACCTCCTCAGCAGATTACGTGACTCCATCATCACTGCTGCTGACATCACACCTCACAGGACAGTCGGAGTCTCCATGGAAACTGCATCTGAACATGATGCACCATCAGTCACACTAAAGAGTTCAGTTTTGTTTCGTGGAGGCTTGTAGTGCCGTTTCACTCCAGCATAGTGGCTTTTAGAGGGCTCCCAACCAACATGCTGCCCTCTGTTTCCCAGAATCCCTCTGTCCTCCCTGTGCTCTGACTCTGTGAGACACACAGAGGCATGTGGTTGAGGTTTAATCCCTGTCAGTCCAGAGGCCCTCTGGTCTTGTGTTTGTCTCTTCTTGGCACTGAAGGTTTGGGGTGATGGTGGAGGTGGGCGTGCCTCTCACTGGCCACCTGCATGTGGTACGGGCACAGTTCACACTGTGAGGTCCCCTGGGTCACATGACAACTCTGACCCGACCACCTCTTATGGTCATGGGACACAGTCCTCCATGTGAGGAGATGGGTTTGGGGAGAGAGAGGTGCCAATAGTCGTGGACGAGGCCAAAGGGGTGTCATGACTTTTCTTCCTCATCCTCTTCCTCAGAGCTGCCTCTTTTCAGGGAGTTCACCGCCTCCTTCACACAGTGGAACAGGATGTTCTTGACCTGAGGATGAGAATGAGGAGAAACTTTAAAAAACTGAACTTATTCCACCACTGTTTCATCATACATTTGGTTTGTGTTCATTCTACTTGAACAGAAGCTTGTATTTTGGTCCTGAACTGAGAGAGTCTGAGCAGCTTCTTAACTTAATCTAATAAAAAACCCTCTGTGGTCCATCACCTGTAGTTTATCCTCGTAGTTGACCTCCTCTTTATTGGGCCGGAGCTCCTGGGTCAGGTGGAAGGAGTTGGCCACGTGCTCCGGAGACACAAAGTCATTGATGACCTGAACGCAGCTGTGGAGGTTCTGGACCTGAGACACAGAGAAGTGAGAGGACGTGAGGACACATTAGTGATCTCTGAACTCTCATGACATCAACATGTGATGTGAACATTGTGATGTGAAGACAGATTCAAATAAATTAAAAAGAAACCAAAAAAAGTGCAGATTGAAACTATACATTCAATATGATCTATGAAAACAACAGTAAATGTGATTTGTGACATCTGAAGGAGCAAAAATGTGATTTTAATTTATGTGAAAACTGCTGTGAAGTTCATCTAAATCAAACCGGCAGTGTGTTAGTAGCCTGTCTAGACTTTCTGACTGTCTGTAGCTCTCAGCCCGAACACATTTAATCCTGCTGAAGACAGTCATCTTAAGAAATACCTATGCATATAGTTTCATTTTTTTAAAAGGCTCAGTCATTTCCTAAAACAGCCACTCACTCTAGCTTTTAAGCAAATGTTATTCAAACAGGAGTAAAAAGTGCATTTGTTGGAAAATATTTTCAGCAGTGGAACAATCCACATGTCTCTGCTGAGTATTTATGGCAACACGACTGTTTAGTTGGATTTAGTCAGAATTACAGTACAATAACCTTCAGTGTCCAAAGACAGGAATGATTCTCAGCACTGATAAAGTCTGTTTCTACCTCTCTGGTCTTAAACTCACGGTCAGCTCTTATACCTACAGTTATTAAAATCGTTTACATCAGTTTAATAAATTAGATATGGATTTGCAGCGGCTCTGCTCAACATAGCTTTACAATATTTACAGTATCTTACTGCTGAGGTGACCTGTGTGTGTGTGGGTGCATGTGTGAATACTCTACACACCTGGTGCATGGCCCCTGCTGGTATCAGTACAGAGTCTCCCAGGAACTGAACCACAGTCCAGCCCTGAACTCCGTGTTCATCTAGCAGCCGCTGACGCTGCTTCCGACTCAGGTACAGGCCCTGCTCTCTGAACGGGTCCTGGTCCGGCGACACGTCCAATCCCTGCTCCTTACAGAGCTGAGGTGATGGGTGGGGAGAGGGGGAGGAGGGAGCAGTTAGTTAGTTCAACACATTTTCATGAGAAGCCGTTGCAACTCTTCAGTATCTTCATAGTGCTCACCTTGTGCAGGAACTCTCGGACTTTGTCCATGTCTCTGCTGAGGTAGATGTGCCACAGCGCCCCCGGTGTCTCACTGGAGTCTTTGAGCCTCCTGCGAACTCCCTCATCAAGATCCTCCTCCTCCAAACGCTTCAACACTCCTGCACACACACATTATTAATAAGTAATTATATTATTTTTTCAATAGTGGATTGTTTGATTGTTTCCAGTTTATTGAATGAAGTGTTCACTCTTTGGTCTTTCAGTCAGTCAGCAACACACCCGTCTAAGAACCACCATCAAAAATTCTATGCTATTCAGTTTATAGCAACATGGTGACTAACTGTGAATAACTAGACATGGTTAGGAATAAACACCTACTTAAACCTAAATTTGATTCTTTGGAAATATCGTGGATACATTATTTTAATATTTTCTAACAAAACAAGAGTGAGAAAAAATGATGACGTAGCTGCTATGACATCATGTAGCTAGAACTGGACTGTGTTTTAGCTGCAGTGTGAAAGCAGCCTGTGCATGTTCCTTCCAGCATTAGAGGCTTTGGCTCCTCCAGTCTGGATACAGAGTGTGATGAGGTGTGACTGCCTTCTCCTCCCTTTATTCCTTCCTTCCAACTCTTCATTGTTTTGTTCTTATCTTAAATACTGTAATGTTAGTCCACCCAGTCTCACCAGTTTTGGACAGGACTCCATTGCCTTTGGCAACTCCTACATAGACCAGAACAGAGACAACATCTGAGACTTCCACATGGAGGTTGGCAGTCCCAAAGTCCTGGTCCTGAGAAGCAGCTACACCTACAAGGAGAGACACAACTGATTCATAAGAAGGACAGAGTGGGATTCTATCACCATGCAACATCTTTAAAAAGAAATACAGTGTGTGGATGAAAGCATTAAAAGTATATAATGCAACAGTAACAAAGCAGTGGTACAGATCATTTACTCTACTTGAAATTAACTGGAGTGTTTGGTGATCATTAGTAACTACTTACACATCCACGTTAAACACACCCAAGGCATATTTGAAGAGAACAATTATCTCAATTATCTCATCTTTAATCTCCTTACTCATTTTTATTAGCATTCATGTACAAATAATTGAGGTAAAATTATAAATGCTGTCAGGTTATATTAATTTCCTTCCTACCGTAAGCACAGCACAGTCTGGGCCCCAGATCTGGCCTGACAAAGAAGGATGGCAGGTGGGAGGCCAGGTTGAGGTTTCCCTCTGGATCAGAATACTCTGGCAGGGGCAGGTTCTTCATCAAGTCATCATATCTGCAAAAACACGGCTTTTACATGAGCTCATAATCACTTTTGTTTTGTAGGCTGTAAAGCTTGAGATCCAACAGCACAGTGGTAATAAAGTAAAGACATGAAGTGTGTGTGCATACCTTGAGGGCATGAGGGCCATGAACTCCTCTCCAGACGGCCAGTCCTTCAGTCTGTAGACCATAGCTTCTCCATCCTTGGACTTGGGCCGCTCTGAACAGGTAAGAAGATGTGAGTCAGACTGATTCAATACACTTTATCACTGTTCTCTCAGTGGCTCATGTTGACATCATCTCATCAGTAGAACAAGAACAGTGAAACACAGCGAAGATGAACTCACTGGTAAGGTCCTCAAATCCATCCCAGAACTCCTTGATCCCAGAGTTGGTCACCACCTGGTCCTTACAGTTGAGGAGGTCTCCCTGATGGTCTGCAAACTCCTGGTTGAAGGAGTCAGCTTTCCACAGACCGGCATTCAGCCGCTTATGGATCCCTGACACCAACACAGGCTGGACAAACACAAAACCATTCATGTTGTTGTTATCACTGAGGACTTTACCAAGTACAATTAGTACAGTACTGTTGCTATGACAACTGCTGCACTATGAGTGGGACTGCTGGTTACCTGTCCTTGTTTCCAGCACTCTCTGAAGAGCTTCCAGTTGTTCTGGTTGCGGTGATCTTTGAGCCACAGTAACCGTTTGTTGTTCAACCAGAGGTGTGGAATATCTGGATACTGATTGGTTGGTTCCTCTGGCACTTCAGCAGTAACAGGCGCTGACTTCTTCCTGTCTGCTTTGGTGTCCTCAGTTACAGCAGGGGCAGGGTTGTTGTTGTTGCCCGGGGTGACAGGCTCTTGCTTGATTGACAGTTTGCTGGCGATGCTCTGGCGGCTGGCGGGAATTTTATTCTCAACTACTGAAGCAATGATGTCATCGAGGATGTTGGGCATGGTCCGTCCACCTTTTGCAGTCTGTAGAAAGAGAGGAGGAAAGAAGACAAACATTACTTCAATATTTTAAACCTGATTTCTTTCTTATTTCGAAAAACTGAAGCTCAACTGTGCTTTAGGGCAGCAAGACTTGATACAACAGCTGATAATATTCTGTGTTCATATAAAACACATATAAATCTGTGATTGAGAGCATGCTCAGGATGGGCTGTGCTTTACCTCCGCAGTGAAACAGACCAATAAATTCAATTCCAAACCAATAATGTTGATGACATCATAAATGTGTCCATCTGTGTACCTGTGAAGCAGTAGAGTAGACAGGTGCAAAGGCTATCCCTGCATCAGTAGAGCCCAGCTTCAGCTTCCCTGCGGTGGTGGTGAGCAGATCTCTGAGTGTGGAGCCCTGCTCCGTACTGTTCGTCACCAGAGAGGTGGTTTTACACTGCTGCAGGACCTCCAGGCTGTCCCCCTCCTTGTCCTCCTTCACTGCTTTACCCAGCAGCACTGACTCTTTGTTTTCTGTAAGAGAAAGAGAGGGAGAAAGAGGTTACTAACCCCTTCTAGAGATGAAATATACAAAAGGGAACAGAACAAAGAAACCAGTGCAGTGCCCGTTCAGAATGTGCCTGTTGGGATCGGACTGATTGTTCTGCCTGTAGTATTTCTGTTTTTCAGTATCATCGAGCTGCAGAGCCTCAGAGCTCCCACACTTCTTCACACAGCAGTTCCAGAACCACAGTTTTAGGGCGGAGATGTGGCTGTCACTTGTGTCCTTGAACCTGTGTGGAGTGATGCCCTCAGAATTTGACACATTTTTGGGCCAGTATGGGGATGTGACAGGGAAAGGGGTCAGCAAGCATGTCAGCAGCAGCAGGGACAACAATGCTTTGCTAATCAGAAGTATTAGTAGTAGTAGTTGAGTATTCACCCAGACCATGGTATACATGACATTTACAGATGAGAGTGTGGAAAGCAGTTACAATAGTTTTATACAGGGCATATTGTGGCCCCTGTCTGGCCTTAAGGCCCTTCCGAACACTGTATGACCATTGGTCACTGTAGCCTGTAGACTCAGGCTTACCGCAGTTCATCACAGATCCAGTGGTGGCCGATATTGCATTTCTTTGAGACACGCCATTGTCGAAACTGATGATGTCACTTATGTCAATGAGTGCCCCAGTCCTAACAGAGTCACCAACTGTCAGTTAAACTTTTGTTTTTATGTTCCTGGAGAACTGCTCATCCAAATGACTTCACACTCACACTGCACTTCCTTTTGTCCCAAACACTACACCTGTCACGTGTGAAGTCAATCAGATGAACAGTTCTTGAGATATGTGAAGGACATACATACATACTGTACATAGTGTACATACAGACAGACAGTTCTTGATTTATTTAGATAATTAAAGAAGCACTTATTGAATGATTACAACTGTCCTGGTTTTATTTAACAACATAACTCAATCTAAACTCAATCCTCTCACCTTTCTTTTCCTCCCTGGATTTCTGCTCTGCCAGGTCAGCCAGGAAGTGCAGAGGTGACTGTGACTCTGGTGGGGTGACAGGAGCACTTCCTGCATCGCTGCCTGGACTACTTCCACCACCTCCTCCATTAGTCTCCACCTTGGTTCCTACTTGGTTGGAGTTTTGCTGACAGCCCAGCTCAGCTTTGACCAGAGTCAGCTTGTTACTGTGGTTCAGGACATTCTGCAGAACCTGGCAGAGAAGAGTGATGATGGTTAAACATTAACAGACA
This sequence comes from Pagrus major, assembly GCF_040436345.1. Classification (NCBI taxonomy): domain Eukaryota; kingdom Metazoa; phylum Chordata; class Actinopteri; order Spariformes; family Sparidae; genus Pagrus; species Pagrus major. The sequence continues at coordinate 5,940,364 of NC_133234.1, forward strand.
AATACGTATTTTACAAACTGGCAGTGGCTTCTTTGTAAGAAAAGTCAGACAGAGACTTAAGTCTTTGTGAAAGAGGGAGAAGATTAAAGTGCTCACCCTACAGATCCTGTCCTCAGTAAAGGGCTCACATGTATCCATCCAAACATGTACAACTTCACAATTTATTCAATGCTTTATCAATCCAAATCACAAATACTTTGCATTAATGCATTACTTCTCTTAGAATAATGTCTGCTGTGGTGCTTTAAAAGTGAACACAGTAGGAACTTACTGGACAATAATCAATAACTGACACTGTGTCCTTGCAGTAACAGAAATGGTACCTGTGACACTCCGTTGGTGGCTGGTAGTTTGTTGAGGAGGGTCTGTTTGTTGGAGCAGGGACAGTGGGACTTGATGTTGTGTTTTTCTCTCAGAGAGTGCATGGAGGTCACCAACTCTGTCAGCACTGAAACATATGAATTTAAATATTTCAGGAAAAATGTTTGAAGGGAAAATAACAAACAAACCTGGACCTTTATCAAAATGATGCAGTCATCCAACATATATCACAACAAAAAAAATAAAAGGTGTAAGCGGTTATTATACACCCACCACTGTCACTATCATTGTTTAACCCACATCAGCCAGAAACTCCTCTATTTTATGGGTGTTCACAACAAAGCAGCTGAGACATTAATGCAGACATGTTGTAAACCAGAAGATAAAGAGACAGTGTGTATTGTGTACCTGTGCCAGGTATGATCTGTGTTGGCATCAGGTGTTTGTGATCATGAGGTTGGCCTTTCACACACTTCAGCCAGCTGTAGAGTTCTTTATCTGATCACAGAGAGAGAGACACAAGTCAGTTGTTGTAATGCACACACACGCGCACACATGCACGTGCGCACACACACACACACACACACACGCTGAACTAGCCTGCAGAGATAATGAGGTTACACAGTTCATTTATTTATTATTCTACAACACAGAATAGGACCATAAATACAAGTTGTCCTTTATTCTGCTCACAGGAAACTGCACACACACAGTCTGCTTGTTCACCGTAATAATCAGTGTAGCGAGCATGTAGCTGTCCAGTAAAAGAGCTTAAGATCAACAGTTCCCGTCTGGTATGAATGTCAATTTTGAAGAATTTCTCAGGTCATGTTCAGGTTCAGATTCATGTTTAGGCTTCTAATCTATTTTATATACAAACTTTTTGGGGGTCCGATGATGCCTCACTTTCACCTGTATTGCCAGAACCACAAACCATGGAACCAAACCAAGCCAGAAAACTTAAATAAAGGGTGGGTGAGTACAAGCTGACATTTCAGATGTGCTGTATGGCCTTTAAATTGTATTTAATCCATGTTCTACTAGTAGCAGCCAGTTCTGTGGCTTGAGATTCAAGCTACTTCTGTGGTACAAGTACATGCAAGACTCCCTGTACAGTCAGCTCGCCTGGCCTCTAACTGTCACAACATAAACAAAACCGACCTTTGGAGCTGCGTCTCTCCTTGGCCTTGTAGCAGTCCAGGCACACAACGAAGCCACATTTCTGACAGACCCAGTGGATGTTGAAGAGTGTTGCCTCACAGGCGTCACACATTTCCCTCACCCCCCTCACTGCTCTCTTCCACGCCAGCTTGGCTGAAACACACACATGATGGCTTCATCTTAGAAACATAGTTAAGATTCATTTAATCAAAATGTTGGCCATTTTAAAAGACACCTTACCATCCTTCTTGACCCAGGTGGCCGCAGTATTCTCAGTCAGAACCATCTGACAGAACTTGTCTCCTATGAAGCTGAGGATGTATTTGGCTGTGGTTGGATCCAGGTGGCTCTCCTCCAACCCTCCAGGGATCCACAGTGACAGGGCTTCATCATCAAACTGGTCTGGATTGGAGAAGCCATCCATACGGATGACTCCATTTTTGCTGTAGGAAAGCCTGGATGGGAGGAAACATGTTACTTTACACTTGTCCAGTACAGGTAACAATAGTAGATACGTACATGTAAGATACACATGACTATGCTGTATCTGAAGACTGGGACTTAAAGTGTAAACCACAGACCAGGGATGTGCAGAAGATTTCCCTTGGAGGGCCAAAACTGAAACTTAATTGTGGGCTATGGTTCAAAAGCAGGCACCTCATGTATTGTAATGTAGTGTAAAGATGTTGATGAAGGTTCTCAGTCATCCAGGTCATGGTACTTCTAAGTGCTGTATTGTAGTCAATTGGACTTGACTCAGTTTGTTGAAGATGTTTCACCTCTCATCCAAGAGGCTTCTTCAGTTCTAACTAACTGGAGGAGCTGCAGGCTTTTAAACTCAGTGTGGAAGTGTCCTTACAGAGTCGTTAAGGACAAGGAATGATTTGTCTCCTTCAGATGTAAGTGGACAGCAGAGTCTTGACCTGAGGAGTTGGTCCTCCTGTGAGGTGCCATTTGTTTATAGAGGTTGTTTTGTTTCCCCAATGTACAAATCTGTGCTGTGCTGTAGTGTAAAGATGCTAAATGGCACGAGGATTCAGTTCCCTGAATTAACCGATTTCCTGCATAAAACAGTGTCACTCTGTTTGCTGCTGTGCTCAGTTAAGGAAAAATCATTAATTTTTCCTATATCCTATATATACATCCCATGTATCCTATATATACATCCCATGTATCCTATATATACATCCCATGTATCCTATATATACATCCCATGTATCCTATATAATCAAAAGTCATTTTACCTCAAAAATAATATAACAGCATAAACAATATACACCTCAAAAAATGTCTTTCTTTTTTTTGATTGAGTCAGTGAGCCAGTCTATGTCATGGCTGCTATAGACTATATAAAACATGCACATAATCTCCATGAAATCACCCATAGATTTCTGGTAAAGCTCAGTGTGGCGGCTCCAGCTGTCGCCATATTGGCAGTGGCTGACTGCCTAACTCCCAGCTAATCCAAAAATGGGCAAAGAGCTAGCTAGCGGCTAACTGTCAAAGTGGCCACATACTTAATTATAGATAATTTTAAGCCTTAATACAATTTAAAAGGGTGAGTTGTATAAAAAAAGTCACTATAAAGTTGGTATGAGCAGTGAAATTGGATATAGAAATGAAAACCAGGCTGTAAACACGTATTTCTGCTGTAAAGTTTTAATATGTGGGTCTTTGGCGATTGACTCACTCTTGGAGCCAGCCTCAAGTGGCTGTTCGAGAGATTGCAGTTTTTAGCACTTAGCACAAGGCTGCTGCTTGGTGAGGCAATGTACAGTATTACTGTTTTGACCAGAAAATTGGTTGGGTGATGAGAAGGGACAGACGCGTTCATACTTCAAGCGTTCTCTTTGCATTTTAAAATCTGGCAGCCATTGAAAGTCACAAAAAGCGTGAAACACAAAGGTTTCAGTCGTTACTCCTGCTGCTCGCTCAAAGACAACTTATAAATACAAGCATCCTTTTCATCCTGGTGTATCTGTACATTTGAAATGACAATACCTTAAGTACCCCTATGGTAAACTGATTCATGTATGTATAGAATAGTAGAATCAGTAAACCTCATCACTATATGACATTTTCATGTCAAATAGGGTTTATGCACATATTTACTGTCAAGAGACAGAATAAAAGGATACTTTTCTACATTAGCCATCTCTCTGTACAACTACAGTGTCCTTAAACAACCCAGTCATCTCAGTCACCTGGGTCAGACAGAGAGGAGGTGAGAGGAGGTGAGTGAGAGGAAGCATTAGAAGTGGAGATGTAGGGAAGGGGAGGGAGGGGAGGGGAGGGGGAGACAGAGAGAGATTGCAGCAGCAGCAGCAGATCTGCAGTGAGTCAATAAGGAAAAGATTATAGAGCAGAAAATCCTCTTTGGCAGATTTACCCTGTTAGACCCCAGACTGCAGCTGCTGCTGCAGCTTATCCAACTCAAGTAAGTGTCTGTGAGTGAGTGAGTGAGTGAGTGAGTGAGTGAGTGAATGAGTGAGTGTTCAATGTGCAGTAACAGTAAATGTGCATGTCTGAGAGAGAGAGAAACACAGTACATACTGTCTTGCACAAGCCATAAGATGAATAATTTACTGTATGTATTGTAACTAGGACAGCATGTCCCTCTCTCCTGTCCTCCTCTTATCTGTGTCATTGTGTTTCCACATGCAGCCTTTAAAACAGCAGCTCCAACACCTGCTCTTTTCACAGAAAACTGTAGTTAAGGTAAATGTAAGACAATGCATCATGGAGCAGTGGTTAGTCCTTAAAGGACAAGGAGGGAGCGAAGCATCCACAAACGTGTCTGAGGAGGATTTGTGTAGTGTCTCAGGATGCCACAGGATCACTCAGAATAATGTTTGAAGGATGGATATGGGTGCGACTGTAAATGTAGTCATGTCAGTTACATTAAAGTAAATTAGAGGAAACCATTAGAATTAAATCAAATATCAGACAAACATAAAGGAAAGGAATCCAATGTAAAGTCGCGCAAGTTTTACCGTCTGAAGTAGTAGAAGCGACAGAAGACGGGGGAGTGTGCCGGCTCCTCGCCCTTCTTGCTGCGTATCACCCTGCACTCCCGACACTTCTGCAGGTTGGGTCCGATTTCTGAACAAGAGTCGTCCTGCAGAAAAGACTCCCCTGTCTGCTTCAGCTTCTTCACCTTCCTCCAGTCCTTCAGGACGGAGCGGGGGATCCCATCTGAGAAGAGTGACATTATTAAGGCATCAACAGTACCTCCTTTTATTAAAAAAAAGATGGAGAGAGAAGATGAAGTACACATGTGCTATCTAATTGCTTCACATTTTTGGTTTGTTTAAAGTCCAGGGACACTTAATCACAGACTTCTTCCTTCTTAGAACAGTGAAAGGTAAGCCAGATGATAGGGGTCAAAGGTGACACATGTCTTGGCATGCTGTGTCAATATGTATAATAGTTGTTAAACTGGTCTTTTATCCATATTATTTTCAGGTATAAAAGGATTTAATAAGCGTTGAGTTTGGTTTTCTTAAACCTGCATGGTACAGCAACAATTCCACTTTGACATTCCAACAGTTTGGCTTTCATCCTACCTGTCAGGCTTTCACTGCTCTCCTGCACTGATTTCATGGAGCTACATTGTGAATGTGTTCGGTACCTGTAGCTACTTTCACTGTGGCCTTTAACCAAAAGGTCTCAATAATGAAAGTGGTTCCTTCAACATCAATCTATTGCTTCAAAAGGATCAGGGTGATAAACCAACCAAATAACTACTAAAATCTGATGATTGGGTGACATGTTCCTTCATCACCAGAGACACACAGCCTCTAGTTGGTTACCTACAGGACGTCTTTCTCACTTTCTTTAACAGAGGGTGTCTCAGGGACTAATGCATGATATTCATATTGCATATTGACCTAAGCTAAATTTCCTCCTGTTTAAGTAATGTTTGACCAGTGACCAGCTGTTTGAGGAAATTACTGAGCCTTTTGTTAAAATCAAACGTTTTATGTCTGCAGTAGGAACCAACAGAGAACAGTAGGGAGGAGATGGACTAATCCATTGTTGGAGTCTTAACAGAACCAGAACAATACAATAAGAGGAGTAGACAATATTTCCAGCCTCATCCTTTAAATCTTGGTGCCTGGGGAAGTAGAAAAGGTTGTCAATTCAACAGTAAATGTCCACAGTGAGACTTACTGCTGCTGGCCAGTTTGAGTTTGGTCTTCTCTCGGGCTGATCTGAAGATGCCGTTGGGTTTCACGTCATCTTCCTCCTTTTCATTGTCTCCTTTCTTCTTGGCCATATCATTCTGTTTCTTCTTGTAGGTTGGTTTGGGCTGACGCTTGGCTCGGCCCTCCATTTTGCTCTCACTGGCGTCAGAGTCATCTCCGCCGCTCTCTGAACCGGACTCGTACTGCCGTTTGTTCCCTCGCCTCGATGAAGGAGCTGCTTTCCTCTCCTCCCCTCCTCCTGCTGCACCTCCCACCTTCTCCTCCGGCTGCCTCTCTCTCTCGATTTTGCTTCCACTGTCTTTGCTCATTTCCACCTCACTGGAGGTAGAGGCGCTGAGATTGACTGTACAGGGTTTGATCATTTCTGACATGGCGGTGGTGTTACTTGTGCTTGTGGTGGTGCTGGGCAGTTTCTCTGGTTTAGTACTGGTGGAGCTTGTAGTAGCAGTAGTATTCTTGTCTTCCTCTGAGTGCCGGGTCAACCAGGCTTTCTTCAGCTTGTGGTAGTTACTGGGCTGCCCGCTGCTTGTTGAGGCAGATCCCGAGGTATGGCCATTAGGCAAGGGGCTGGACTTCCCTGGTGTTGTGCTCCCGCTTGCTGGGGTGCTGCTACTGCTGTCGGCTGAGGATGAAGAGGCTTGGCTGAAGGGGGGTGGAGGAGGCGAGCTGTGAATGGGAGTTCTTTCAACTAAATCCAAAGGTAGGGAGGAGTTTACAGTTGTGATGGATGTGGGAGCAGTGGAGAAGCTTTTGGATTGGGCTGCAGCCAAGGCAGCTTTGTGCTTCTTAAGGTGGACAAAGGAGGAGGAGTAAGGCTGACAGGACCCAGACATGGAGCTAGGTGTTGGGGTGAGGCTCGGACTGGGCTGGGGTGTCCCTGCTGGACTAGGCGGAGGCAGAGACCCCCCTGGAGATGTGGTGCGTGAGCCGAACCCCTCCTGGTGCTCTCCTGGCCCCGAGTGGCTCAGCACCCAGCTACCAATACCAGTTTTATGGGCTGAGCTCTCTCCCCGTGCTGACACTGAGTAGCCCAGCTCAGGGATGGATGACCCACTACTAATTTGTAGGCCAAAAGCTGATGCAGCTGAAACGGCAGTCCTGCACACAGAGTTAATGATACTGGCTCCCATAGTTCCCTGCATGCCACGCATAGAAGTCTTTTTATACTGGACACACATGTCATCCAGGTTGGAGTTGGGCTGGATAACCCTGCCAGCTCCAGGTTCTCTAACACTCTCCCCTAGTCTGGGACATTCCCCCTGAAGCTTGGTTGGGTAGAACCTCCCCTGGGGGAACTCCTTATGGATCATAGCACCAGATTTGTTAGCACCAACAGAACTGTCGTACTTAATAGATGTCGATGGACGCACAATGACTGATGCCATTGCGGCTTGGGGCTTGCCCCTTGACAGTCCTTTCTCTCCAGAGAATGAGCCTCCTCTTTCTTGAATGATCTCTCCACCTCTCCACCCATCTGTAGATGAAGTCATAATCTCCCCACTGATGGCTGAGGCCACAGAGGTGACAACGGCAGTGTTTCCATGACCTTTGACGTCCCTGAGTTCAGGCAGCAGCGTGGGGGGCTTCTGCTGCTCCGCTAACGTTTTGTTACCAGCTGCTGCTAAGCTAACTGGCTGGATAGGTGTGAGGGTTGGTGGAGACAGACGTCCACCATAACCGGCTCTCTCCCTCTCTCGTTCTCTTTCCTTCTCCCGCTCTGCAGCCTCTTTGCGTTCCAGCGCATGCTGTGTGGGTGGATGGAAGACAGGTGCTCGGTGGAGAGATGGCATTGCCCTGAGCTGGTGTTGCTGCTGCTGCTGTTGGTGGTGGTGATGGTGATGATGGTGGTTGGGGGTTGAGGGGAAAGAGGAAGATGTAGAGGAGGAGGAAGGAGAAATGGCAGGGCTGCGGCGTTCTAGCCGGTCAATACCTGTGTGGTGCTGATGTTGCTGTTGGACTAGTGTCACCTGCTGACTGAGCTGCTCAGTGATTTTCCCTGCTAAACCCTCTCCTCCCTCTGGCTGGTGCTTAATGAGGGGAGGGGGCTTGGAGAGGGAGGCTTTGGAGCTGTAGCTGCCCAGGGACAGAGCTCCCTGGCTTGGCACAGCGGCCCCGACGCTGGCCACAACCCCTGGAGCTCCTGCGGACAGTTTCTCATAGTAGGAACTGAGCTCCTTGGAGGGGTAAAGTCTCGGAGGCTCATTCACCACACTGTTGGACAGTGTGGTGAAGTAGTTGCTCTTTTCTGACTGGATGACGTGCGGATGGGCATGGCCAGCCTTTGGGCTCGGGGAGGCAAGAGCTGGTATCCTGACAGGGAAGGCTGGATCTCTGCATCTGTCCCTGTCCCTGTCCATCCCCGGGTCACTGGAGCGCTGGATCTTAGCGGTGAAGGGAGCCACCTCGATGCTCTCTTTCAGGATTTGCCGATTCTCCTCTTTGTATTTACTGGCTCGATCTGCTGCCTGAACTGCATCCTGGGAAAGAAAATGCAAACACATCAGGACTGATTTTCTAAATCTCAGACGGACAGATTACAGAACTCCTGCTACATTTTTGAGGTGTTTTGATTTACATATGACCCATATATGATAATTTGACACGGGAGGTCAACAAGTTATCTCCAGTTTGAAGGGAGAGATCACCCAGGACATGTATGACTGAAAAAGCTGTTCAAGAAAATAGTATGAAGAGAGATTCTTTGATATATTAACCGTATTTAATATTTTAATATATTATCCATTTTAAACCACACAGGTGTAATAATAGCATAATACACATATTTATTGTTAGGTAATGAGACAAAGGCAAAAAAATGATGGTTAGATAAGTTAGATAAACTCAATAAATATGTTATAAGACACCCATGAGGCTTTTATTAACATTCAGTCTATAAACTGTTAAGAAGTTTGTGGTAGGTGTTTATAAATGTTTTTTAATCCAACAATAAACATGTTTATGATGCTATTGGTCATTTGGGCCTTTTTACCTATTAACTTATGCTTATTGCAAGGACCTTAATATAAAGCTTTACATAATAATCACTATAATAATAGTAATGCGGATAATGATGATAATGATAATAATAATGCTAACAACAACAACAATAACAACAACAACAACAATAATGGTGGAGTAGTGTACCTGTGTGTTTGCCAGGCGAGCCTTGCTGTGGGGGTCCAGGTAGAGGCGGTGTAGGTGGACATCTTTCCCTGTGGGGGTTCGACTCCTGTCTGTCTGCTCCTGCTTCAGCTGGGCCAACGTCAGTGTCCTTTATTGGGTCCACAAAGCAGGTCACACATTGCAGAAGTCATTACATGTCACATGGCTTTACCAGATATTTCCACAATCTCACCAAGAAATGGCAGCAAGTTTAAGTTCATGCTTTTCTTGCTGGTCTTTCCTGTTATTGAATTTGATTCTATGAATGTTCGAAATCCTATAAAAGATAATTCTGACATTCAGAAGAATTATAGAAATTCCAAGACCAGACAGAACCCTACAGAACCGATCACTGAGAATCATTTTCAGTCAAAAATGTTCTAAAATCTCAATCTAAAACACATAAAGATGTCATGAAATAAGGCATCACTGAAGACCAGAAGTATGTGAGTGATTATTAATGAAAGTAACATTAATTGGTAGCAGACAGGTTGAGGCAGTCTACAGGGTATCATGGTATTTACTGGCTGTTCAGCAGATCTGAATGAACATGACATAACTAGGCTAATGAGAGAGACGAGTCATGTGCAACACTTCCTCTGTGATGCTGTGTGTTTGTGTGGTGGAGTATTCAGTGGTGTCTAAATAATGGTCTGTGGTTACATAAGAAACAGCACCGGCTGCTGAATGAACAGCAGTCTGTCTGAACTGCTTTAATACTGGATTAGTGCCACTTCATCTGACTGACCCAGCAGTGCTTGTCTACATCTCAGGGCTAACTTTGCTCTCATTCTGCTCTGTGTGGGTTCTCTCAACAAACATTATCGAGCTTTATAAAGGAAAGGTCCAGCAGTTTAAATGTCAGAATGATATATTCTGCACCCCTATCTGTCTGTGTGTTCCCACAGATCCTGTGGTTTCTCTGAGGCTATCCCGCTCTAAAAGAACTTCACATGTTATTGATGTTTCTACTCACTCTTTATGAATGTCCATGCTGGCCTTTGACAGTGGAGGGCTTGTGTGTGTGTGGATCTTGACAGGGGGGCGGTGGGCGTCGGCGCTGGCTGGCCGAACGGGAACATGGCTCAGCAAACCCAGACCGTCACCAGCACTACCAGCAGCCTGGTGCAGCCATGGACTGGCTGTGTTCTGCAAACACAACATGTGCAGAGATATGACATTAATAAAATAAGTGATCAAACACAGAAAGAGTGACCATATAATTATATCATAGTGCAAAAAAATACTATCACTATAATGTTAAAGGTTTTCAGATTGAAATTCATATGGAAGTTTATTCAGAGGCACCAGACACCACAGTAAAACTACTTTATGCATAAACTTAATGGCCAAAGGAGCTGAATCTGTTTCTTTACAAATCCCAGTTTCAGTTATTAATACAGTGTCTATGGACCAACCCCAGGAAGTGTCATCCAGTGTGATGTCATCATCAAGTTTTCTGACTGTTGCTGAATGCTGACTAAGCACTGAAGCTTGGTGCAATAACTGCAGCTCCCTGCACAAAAGGTCAGACTGGAGTCTGCTGCACTCGTGATGGCAATGAACCACAATGAACCACACGGCCTGTGTGTTCATCACTTCCTGTCCCACCCACTATACTTAGAACAGGGTCGTTTAGGTTCAGCTGAAGATTTTATTACATCCTGTAAGAGTCAACTGCTACACTGAAAACAATTAAAAGATCTTTTTTTTTTTTTTATGAAAATCATCACATAGAAAGCAGACTACCACACCAAAGTCACTGATCTGAACACCTATGAGTCACTGTGGCGAGATTCTACCAGCAGCTACAAAAAGGTTATAGAATATCTGCAAAAACCTCTGACTCTGTAAGGACTTTAAAAGCCTGCAGCTCCTTCAGTTAGTGAGAACTGAAGAAGCCTCTTCGATGAGAGGTGAAACGTCTTTAAGAAACTGAAACAAGTCCAGTTGCCCATGATATAGAACTTAGAATCACATAGAAAATGTCAGAAATCATTAAAAGATCATCACATTCATTTATTTTATATATTACAGGTTTAAAAGCCCAGATTTATCTGATTTTCATATCAGGTTCTTATCCTCATTCCTTCTCTACTTCTTCTTCCTGCCTGCCAAAACCTCCTTCCTCCATCCATCCTCTCTTGTTCCAAAACAAACAGGTAGCTAACTTTCACATTCTTACACAGCACACACAAATAAAGGCCAAATTTTTACACCTACCCTCCTGAGAGAGGCCTCTGAATTCACGGTGACAGGATTTTCAGGGTGGACCCACTTAGCTGTGGGGGGCAGGTTGAGCCCTGGGGGGTAGGAGGTTGGTGTTCCATTGGGGTACTGCCAGAGGATGGGGTATAGACCCAGCCCTGCTGCCCCGCTGTGAGCCTGGGCAAGTAGAGAGGGTGGAGGGTGGCCCTGACTCTGAAAATAGAGAAACATTTTTAGTTTATTTTCTTCTTGAGAGAATGGTTTAAATATGTTCAGCTTCAAACTTCCATATCCTCATTGGATCAATCTGGAGAGGAGGGAACATTTCTCTTCATTAGCCCTTCCCACACCTCAACGCCCAGAGCTTGGTATTATACAGCAGTCTTTGCTAATGCGACTAAATAGTGTGAATGCATCTGGAGTCGTACCTGTAAGAACTGCTGCTGGTGGGTGGCTGCCGGATGAGGCAGAGCAAGGTGGCCCAACCCTCCAGGGGAGTCGAGCCGAGGGTGGCCCCCCAGGAGAGATGCTGCAGGAGGAGGCATGGCTGAGAGCACCCCAGGGGGTAGAAGGTGTGGGTGAGGTAGGGCAGAGGTGTGAGGAGGGGCAAGGAGGTGTGAGGTGGCGTGGGGGTGGGATGCAGGGGTGAGGCAAGGGGAGTGAGGAGAGGGTGAGTGGAGGGTGTGCAGGTGGGGATGGAGATAGGCTGCCACATGGTTGGAGGGAACAGTGGCAGAGGCAGAGTTCTCTGCGTCTGAGCGGACCAGCGCCGGGTCTCTGTAAACAGTGAAGGTCTCGTTCTTATCGATGATCAGAGGGCTCTTGGTGCTGCTGCTGCTGCTCGTACTGACTCCAACAGACTCTGAGCGCGCTGGCACCGGCTTGAAACCAGACCGCAGAGGCTCTACTAATTCTGCTTTAGCAGACAAACGGCCTGTCGGAGGTGGAGAGGTATCAGAGTACCTCGGTATTTTATGTTTAGAGACCTCTGGAGAGGTGGTGGGTTTAGGTTTGGAGATGTCCAGCAGGCCCGTGTGGGGCTTAGCTTTGTGAAGGTCAGCTGGGTTTGTGTTGGGGTAGGGGTGGCATTGAGAGTTATTGGGATGCTGGACTTTCTGTTTGACGGGGTCAAGCTGAGCCAGGTTGGGGCTCATTTTGGATTTGGCAAGGTCAGGGGAGAGGACTGTATTCATCTTGTGGGGGGGCAGATGCTGCTGTGGTTGTTTTCTCGTCTCCTCAGACAGAGACGGGCTCTTAATGCCGGGGTGGATAGATGTGTAGTGTTGTTGTTGTGTGTGCTGCTGCTGCTGCTGCTGATGATGATGCTGCTGTTGATGATGATGATGAAGATGATGAGGAAGGACAGATTTCTCCTTCTCCACCAGGTCCACATTTTCAGCCACCGATGAGACAGGCCTGGGGAAAAAAAAGGATTTTACTTGTGTTTGGACAAAATGATTGATACAGTCTACTTTATAAATTAGGAACGATTACATAATTTCAAATGAATTAATAAAATAACAACGGTGTGTTTGATCATTCATGATCGATATTTTATGGCTAACAAATTTTAATTGGTTGCTACTTATTTTGTAGCCTCCGTAGAGCCAAAGCACACTTTATTTCTAATACATTGTCAATAGTTTGATTGATTGCAGGTCAAAGTTCATGGAGCAGGTTTTTGCTATCAAGGATTCCCATAAGGAATTCTTACAAATGCAATCATCCTTTTATTCAAAAGCATTTTTAACTTGACTTCATTTCCTAATCTTTAGGACCAGCTTCGTATGTGTATTTTGATAGTTTTATGGTGGATGTACTGTATTTATATAGCATTGTTCTAGTCTTATCGACCACTCACTCACACACACACACACTCATTCACTGGTGGCAGAGGCTACCATGCAAGGAGCAGCCTGCTTATCAGGAGCAGCCTGCTCATCAGGAGCAATAAACAGCCGCTCACATGTTCTCTCATCGCTGCAGTAATACTGATTTTCTTCAGCTGACTTTTTAAGCTGCTATAGAAATGAAATTCAGCTCTATACTATTCAGCTTTCCTAACATGGAAACAGGTAGTGGGACACTCGGAGTGCTTACATGCACTCAAGTAATGGGTCAGTCTGTTTCCTATAGTCGGGTGACTCCTAAAAGGTTTAGAGAACTTGGATTTCCCTCAGAAAGGCTGTTTCTTAGCAATGTAAACATGTATCAAGTAAAACTGAAAAAGTGGTGTACTGAATCACTACAACAGTCAAAATAAGCAAGCCATCATTTCAAAATAATGTTGAGGCCATGGGAAAGATCTCACAGTGATCTGCTACATGTATTCACAGACTGACAATAACCAGGTTACTGCAGGTCTTTGATTACCTGTGTAACCTGACCTCACTGAAGTTGTTTTCATATTTGAATCCTGGACAATGTCGAGGGGATCAGGTCAGAACATGGAGTTACCTTTCACACATGTGTGGAGACTGATAATGATGACTGTTGCTGCACTGACATTAATACTACATTGAATTTGGATGAATTTTCACTATTAACAAAAGAGTGGAAAGCAAAATAAAGGCCAGCAGAAAAAAGTACGAATTAGCTACACTCTGTGCAACATCATCAACGTCATCAACGTCCTCAACATGTCCACTCGCATCATGTTCTCCAGACAATGACCTTCTCTACTCTCACCTAGGCTTAATTGAACACTATCAAATCTGGAGATCTTTTGGGGACCAGATCTAATAATTCCATCTGCCATCCTGCCATCATACTGGGGACATGAGCTGTAACATTCGCAAACTGACCTTAAGAAATACAAAAACAAAGTTTGAAGCCTTCTGTTCTCACCTGATGACCTCAGAAGGAGCAAACTCTATCTTGTTGCCTAAGCTCCTGGCTGATGTCAGACCACCTCCTATAATGGCCTGCTGCTGCTGCATGGGAGGTTCAATATCTGTCCTCCGGCCTCCTTCTGACGGAGAGGGAGATGGAGGCACAGGAGGCGAGGAGACGGGAGAGGGGTTGAGGGGGAGGTAAGGTGAAAGGGACGTGGACTCGGCCTTCTGGGAGGCGAGCAGCGCAGACACCGCCTCTGAACTCTCCTGGTGCACCGTCGCCTGGGCATCATCTGTGATGTCGATCACACCACCGCTGTGGAGCTGGGACAACGACGGCGTCTGGGATCGAGATGACGCTAAAACAAACAGTATACATTATCACACATTGTACTGTAAGGATACTGAACTCATGGATAATCATCATATATATGACAGCTGCCATGCATCAGTGGACTGTACCTTTCACAGTGTTCTTGCCACTCTCAATAACGCTGCCCTGAACCGTGTCAGACATCAGAGGCGTCTGTTGCCGTGGAGACTGGGTGATCTGTGTTACCGCGACCAACTCCTCCTCCTCCTTCGTTATCATTTTGCCCGTTTCCTTAACCACACCTTTCTTGCTGTCCTCTGCTGCTTGAAGGTCCACCCACGGGGACAGGCGACCAATGAGAGATGAGGAATCATTCATTTTGGTGCCCTGCATCAGTGGCTTCTCGTCCTCCTCCTTTTTGGAGACAACACTTGGTTTCACATCACTGCTCCGAGTCTTTAGCTCGTTCTCAGAGTTGGGCTCTGAGGAGGAGGAAGAGGAGGAGGAGGAGGAGGACGAAGACGATGAGGAAGAAGAGGAGCATGAAGAGTGGGCAGTCCGCTTGTTGTGAGGGTTTTCGGAGTCGCTGCTCTCTGACAGGTCAGAGGTCATGTCAGTCTTCAGCCTTTTTAGACCTGCCTTCTTCTCATCTTCCTCGCCCTTCCTGCGTTTGTTCACCGTCTGCTTGGCCTTCGACTTGGAGTCTGGACAAATGAAAAAGAGACCAACAGGTAGTTTTTGGATACAGGTTAGAGTATCTATATATAGGGTGGTCAAAATGATAACAGCAGCAGATTATATCATCTGTAATATCTGAAGTCACCTCCTGTGAGGCTAAAATTAAACTTGGCTGTTTTTTGTTTAATTTTAATCTCTGCAAGATGGTGTCTGTACATTCATGAAGGTACATACTTAGTTACATTCCATCACTACTAACATTGTGTGACATCAACATGTGAATACAGACTGTTGATGTTGATGTTGACTGTCCTCACCTCTCCCTGTGGTCTCCTCTCTCCTGTCTTTGTCCTCCTCTGGAACACTGCTATCTGATCCTTTCCTCCTGGAAGAGCGAGAGCTGCGCTGCTCTCTCTGCTCCCGCCCACTGCCGCCGGGCGAGTTGTGTGTTTGGCTAGCTGGTTGCTGGCTTTGCTGTGACTGGCTCTGCTGCTGGGAGGCCAGTGTCCCCTGGGAACCTTTTGAGTTGGGGCCTGATGAGGTCATGATGGGGCGGGGGCTGTTGGCTTGGGCTCGCGTGTAGTGACTCTGTAAAAATAAAAAAAGCCATACATTAGCTCATACAGTGAAACATACAGATTGACACTATTTTATTTACAGTTACATTAAAACAAGGAGCAAGTTACGGGTTTCAGTAGTGTACCGGCTGCAGCCAGAAGAGAAGCACTGCTGAGCATGGGGCATCTTTATTTATTACTATGAATGTATACAGTCAGTTATCAGTTTATTTAGAATATCTCTTATATCTCTCTCTTTTGCAGTTTAAAACAATCCAATGTAACAGTCCTGCCATAGATCCTTTACTTTACAATCTTAGTTCTACTGATGTTCCACTGGACTTTAAAATACACTCTCAGTTCTCAGTTTATTTGGTCCATCTAGCTCAAACTAATGCAGTCCAATCCAACAGCTCTGCAGTCAACAATAAAGTTTACATCGAGACTGTTGATTCATTTTGGAGGATGTGGTTTATGCTGCTGTTGACTGTGATCAAGTTATTGAGGTCAGATAAATGAACAAAGTGTAAATACTGACCAATTCTTCTGCAGAAATACAAATAAATAAACACATACATACATACTTCTACACAAACACAAAATAACTGACAGAAACAAATAAACACACAAACCTCACCTGGATGTCAATAGCACAGTCAGAAAGAATAACAACAGTAATATGTTTTTCATTGTCTTGACTCTTGTCTTGCACATTGGACTGAAAATGGGAACTTTAAGGTTGTTTGAAGGCGTGGCAATTTTATTCACCCAAAACCTTTAAGTTAAATCAGTCAAGAATTTACCATTTTGGTTACAGTTTAATTTCCAGTCCAATGTGCAGCTGTACAGAGACAACACAACAAAAAATGCGTGACTGTCCAACACTTGACAAGATTTTACTGCACAGTACTGTGACCATTTGTAAGTTGTCAATCTATATAAGTCTGAAACATCTGCCTGAGTCACTGTACTTTGACAAATCAGCTTGGAATTCATATCAATACTTCTGTTATTAACAAAAGTTGGTTTCCATGTCATATTGTACTCATGCAGTCCATGTCACACAGACAGGGCAAGTATAAATCCTGACCCAGTCACCCACAGCAGTATAGGTGGTGTAGGTGTGAAGTTGTTCTGCTTATAACCTTGTGAAAATAGAATAAAGTATCAGTAATCAAGAGCTTTATGCTGATGCTTCACATGTTAGGCCTGTCTCCTCGTCACCCCCCTGGCTGACCCTGTTTTGACCCCGTCTAGGACATGTCGATCATTTTCAAACATGCTGAAAGGTTTGGAAGCCACCTTGTAGGGCGAACTGCGACTTTGGCCAGATGGAATAAACAGTGGGGGAAACAAGTGTCTAGTGAGACAGTTGAATATCATGGGCGGCTCCAACGAGCCCAGAGAGTCTGGTACAGTGACATCAGTTCCTCATCAGCCCGGTCAAATCAGTCATTTGTGAAAGGCAGAGCAGCACTTTGTCTCTTTGTAAACCTAACCTGTCACACTGAGCCTGATGCTGTCACACTGAGCCTGATCCTGCACCAGGCTATTGAAGGAGATGGATACAGCGATGTGTTGTTTGTGCCAACCCACAAACATAAATGGCAACTTCAACTAACAGCAACAATCAGACAGCACAGAGGTCACTGTTGCTCAGAATTACAGATTGGACCTGATATTATGGGCTGGAGTTAAAGAGCAGCTCCACACTACACAAAGCACTGCTGCCCTGACCTCTATGGGCTGATTCACTACTGTCAACACCCATCATCACAGCTGGGAGTGGTGTGGTGTGGTCGGAGTACTGGTGACCACACCACACTGTGATGTAGCATTTCTTACACTGTGAACTGTTGGACTGCACAGTGTGTGGCAGAGACAGTAACCACTAGATGGCAGTGCAGGCAGAATCTCTGGTCTGAGTGAAGTCTGATTTTTAATTGGTCAATCTTTACTCTTTGTTTAAATGTGTACAAGTGTTCAACTGAGATAATCCAACTATGTCCCCACATGTTTTATATTGACCACAGTAGAAAAGTTCTTCTGATACTCTCAGTGACGGCTGATCTCCACTAAATCAAACAGACATTTGAACATACAACAGTTCATGTCAAAGTAAAAATACTGCTGGCAAGAGAGGGGAGACATACAGGTCAGAGAAAAGGTGAATGTCTGTGAATACACTGAAGAAATGATGAGTGCTTGAAGAGTTTATACTGCTTTACTATAAACCTGTTGTGGAACATCACAGTTTAATAGATTACCATGACAAAGTCAGTTTAAGGCATCATTCATTCATTCAATAAATCACTGTGCCAGCAAAAAGATTCTGCATGTGTTATCAGATCACAGGTACTGTCTGTACAGTGACAGTATAAAATGAACACAGTCCACCATGTTCACCAGGTGCTGTTCTGATGACCAGAAGATACCAAAGTATCAAAACAGGAATAGAAATAAAACATTGACTGTGTATTCCAGAAGCACCTGTTCTCTAAATGTTGTTTCCTTTCATAACTCTGGATTTATCACTTCATCGCTCCTGTGTGGAGACTTCTTGCCAACAACCAGTGAACTGTGAGGACAGAGGCAATCTGGACCTTGAGGATGTGACAGTTCAGTCGGACAACTTCTTCCAGAGCTGATATACAGTTCAAAGGAGCAAACATACAGAAAGTTTTTTTTCCCAGACTGTGAATTTAAAAATACACACTATAGTTTTGTGACACTGTATAAAATTCTTCTCCAAAGTCTTCTTGCAGCTCAAAACTTAAGTTTTAATCAACAGACTTGTCTTTGAACACTTTACAGCTACAGTACATCTCACAAACAGCTGGCTGGGAGGAAATGTTCAGATTTGGGGCATAATAAAGAAAACCAGGTGCCTCTTCTTTCAATCAAGCACTGATCATATCTGTCAGCTGTGACTCTACACTTAAATAGACTTTGCATTTTTATTTGTTTGTAGTGTAAAGTGTGAGGGGTTTGAGGGTTGTGGTGGGGGGTTGAGGGTACCTGAGTGTTGCCAGTGGTCCCGCCGGGTCTCCCTCCGGTCATCTTTAGTGTGTCAACAGCAAGAAAAATAAAAGAAGAGAAAAATAACAACATGAAATGAATATACAGAAAATGTGGGACAAGGAAAGATTTAGTTAATGACTGCGGGACCAGAAATGACTGATTGTTCAACAGACTGCTTCAATATGTGCCTCCAAAAAACATCAGTAGTGTTTGTCATCACTGTAACTTGCAGGGAGCTGACTGGTAACCAGTGCAACAGTGTACTATATGTCTGAGTGTTGAGTTTTAATGTAAAGCTAAACAAAAAATACAAAAACTTATTTTGCTTTAAACCTATTAAAAAACAGCAAGCAAGCAGAATGTTAATGTGTTTATAATGCCATTGTTCATCAGCCAGGCGATGTCTGTGTGCACTTTGATGGAAAAAGGTGTGAGCTATTAGAGTTTTAGGCAAAGTCATCATATACCTTCATTTACCTGTTTGTCACTGATATTGTCGATGATGCGTTCATCTCTTTGACTGAATAAACACTTCTGAAACATCCACTATTTTGTTTTGTGCTCTCATTATGTTCACATCTTTTTCTCTGTGTATATTAAGGCTGGTTATTTTATTTTTCCACAAATGTACAGTCTGTTGGTGCTTTAGTAAAAGAATGACATCACCAGCACGACTTGTTGATAGCATCTGGAATCCTGTTTGATCTGAGACTTAATATGTTCTTAAGGGCAGCGTTTTCAATCTTAAACTTATTTCTACCCAGAAGAATATTTCATCTCCTCCTGTTGACTGTGCACAAATCTACATGACATCATAATGTAATAATTTCTCTTCATGTTTGCGTTGTACTTTTATGCATATTTTAATATATAACACAGTTAAATATTTCAGTATGTTTTTAAATGTGTTCATTCTCTTCAGCACCACAGTCAGCTGTTAGAAAGCTCTTAACTATTGTACACATGTGCTGTGTGTGTGTACTCACGTGGGCAGTATTGTTGTTCTGGCTGGATCGAGACCTTCGTCTTGAAGTGATGCCGATGTTTTCTCCTTTCAGCAGGGAGTGGACTACGTCATCCAGAAAGGTCATCTGGATCATAGATGGATCCACGTTCTGAGGCTCTAGCACCTGAACACACACCAAAATCACTTTATGTCCACATGTGAACTGAGTTTATTTGACCTAATGACCTCCTGGTTTTACAACTGCAGTGTTTCACTTTCACAGCGATAACTTAGTCAACAAAAACTCCTGCCAACAAGTTTGTTGTCAACCTCTAAGAGATGTGAATGTGAAGGTAATGTTAGATTAGTTTTGTGTTCAGTAGGAATGAGTACAGGACAGGTGTCAGCTGTAAAATTAAATCTTCTCCCCTCACGTTTGCTGAAGGAATATTTTCTGTGCCAACTAGTATCTAACAAATTCTAATTAATTTCTCTGTGTGTATCCAGCTTGTCATGAATTATACCACTTAATGTTAAGCACACATATGACCTGTACACACACACATCAAAGAACACTGCATGTATGTACTGTGAGCGTACCTGGTCATTCATAACGACCATGTTTCGACTGAAGAGGTCGTGGTGTGTAATGATGCCAGTGAACCACTGGGTGGCCGAGTCTTGTCTGTACACACGCACGCGGTAGCCATTCAATGAATAGGGACCTGGAAGCAAAGGAAACAGTTAGTGTTATCGTCCCACTGCTGGAAGAATACAACTTAACGGCAGCTTCCTCATATTGTAAGACACAGTTGTAACAGTAATGACATGACAGAGCAGAGTGAGTCAAAACATCTGTTACTATGTTAGAATTAATACATTGTAACAATGAATCAATATAAAGAGCTAACAGAAAGCTTACCTTGCATAAAAATTTCCTGCACCTTCTGGTCTTTGAGCCAGCCCTTCACCTCCTCATAGAGCTGATGGTTGTCTCTTAACACTGGGTTCTGACTGTCCACCTCATCCTGAAACACACACACACACACACACACACACAATTCAGTATCAAACACAAAGAAACTTCCACAAAAAGTCCGTACTAAGACAGATACATCTGAAAATGCTGTGCTCATCTCTGCCGTCACACCATTCTCCTCTTTCAAGTGACAAACAACAAAGTAGTAAATTGCAGCAGTGTGGTTAGTGGTGGCAGGGATACAGCCCGACTCTGCCGAGTCTCAGCTGGTTCAATCTCTGCAATGTTTCCCTCCAGCTCTGCATAAACACACAGCGTGCTTTCTTCTTTTGTTTCTGTTGTAGGATATTCTGTAGGCATATATCTGTACTGTACTCTTCACACACAGCTGTACAGATGGTCAGTGAGAGGCTCCACTGGAGCAGCTGGGGTGTTCTGGACCCTCAGAGTTCCTCAGTGGTGGTAATGAGGGAGGGATAAGACCAAATTTTCGAGAGAATTACAGACATTGCTATGCTGCTGCTATGTGAACTCGAAGTATCTGTTATGATATTGGAGTATTTTTTTGGTGTGTTGACAAAATGGATGTTATAATGTTATATGGCATTTAAAGGCTGATTCTGTAAACAGCAGTCCAGTTTCCACATGCATGCTCAGTGAATGCTCATGTGATATGTGTTTTCATGTGTGTTAGTATGGACGGAGATCATTTCTGAAACGCGGCTAAAATCCTTGTCTGGACAAAGTTGTTTTGTTTTTTAAAACCCTGTTTTTTTAAAAATACCCGTGTACGGGGGAAAAGGTCTGAGTGATGTTTGTAAAGAGCGGCAGCAGGGTTTCTGTTGTGCAACTGATAGCAATCAATAGTGACATGTCAACATATAAACACAGACAGACAGTGTGAAAAGTCTGTGATTCTGATCCCCGTGACAGTAACAGAATGATATTCTGCTGTAAATACACAGAAGAAACAGAAGAGCAGACACATGAATAAACACTGAATTGTCTATGGAACCAAAAAAAAAGCCTTATAAACACACACACACACACACACACACACACACACACACACACACACACACACACACACACATATTAGATGCGAGACACACACACGAGTGTGTGTGGGTGGGGGTGAAGAGGTGAGAGAGGGTGAAAATACTGGAAGAATCTGGAAAGAATAATGAACAGAAACACAGAAGATAGACATTTGAGTCATCTTCACCACTCAAACACACATTGGCACTAATAAACACAATGCTATCAGAAGACAGAATGAGGAAGAGGAAACCAAACCACCACACTGGGAGCTCACTCAGCTTTTTGTCCTGTGAGTGACTGTATTTGTTTGTTTACATGATGTGACGCACTGCATGTGAATCAGAACAGAAAATATATTTTTCTCTGGCTCTTAGTTCCTATCAGAATAAAATACTGAGCCAAAAACCACCACTGTCCAGTGTTACTGAGTAACAGGGTTCCTGTTTCTACTACAATGCAAACAGTAGTGAGACCTCTTCTCTCAGCAGATGAGGTCAAAAGTCTGTCTGCCTTCTAATGAGAGGCTGATACATAGTCGTGGTTGATGACAAAAATAAACTTACTCATGCTGGGGCACTTCCCATTACCCAGAGGAAGTCAGTGGTTAGCTCGACTACTTCAGTAAATCTGTACAAAATCTTGACGTGGTAAATTTTTAATGGCTGTCATGGCTTACTGAAAAAAATATTATCACAGCAAACAAAATATCCACTGAGTTCATGAAGATATTAACTTAAACATATAGAATAAGAATTGAATGCTTACATCTTTTCTCCCTCTGAACAGTTCATGTGGGACAGACATGAACCATACTAGCCTAAATGTCTGACTGCATCATGGGTAAACTGAGATCAGGAGGCTTGGAGCGGATGAGATGAGGTCACAGCTTTCATTTCACCTTCTTTCTCTCTCTCTCTCCCTCTGCCTCTCTCTGTCTCGCCCTGCTGCAGTGCTCTACTTTCATAGCCTTGTTCAGCTCTAAATTAAACCAGCATACACACTAAAAATAGCTCACTGGAATGCAGCTCTTCAGAGGTCAGCATAAACGTCTCTCATATATTCTTACAATTTGTTGTTCTGATTCAATCTTTTACCATTGTAGTACCAGACTCCAGCTTCAACTCATTAAATTCATCCAGTTTATTCTACACACAGGAACAGTTAAACAGTGTAAACAGCTGTTTGATGTGATTTCTGTGAAGGACATCACCGAAGACTAACCCTGACTTTACCTTTGATACATAAATATGAAGCAGACAGAAACTGTCAGTACATGATAAAAAGTAGAGCTTGACCAATTAATTGGTTGGGGTGATTGATCGGCATCATATGGACATTTTAAAAATAATCGGTACCGGTGGAACTTGGCTCCGATAGTGGCCGATGGCTCAGCAAGTTTTCAGCAAGGTCAGGATCCTATACGACTTTCTGCACACAAGCTCTATGTCCTCTATTGTAATGTCAGCTTCAGCTGGAATAACTAACTGTGAGGGAAAATAATAGCTCAAAATATAAAAATCCCTTTAACCTATTAATTACTTTAGTTCCAGATTTATAAGGCCAATTTATAGGCTGTCGGCTCCAAACGGTCTTAAATATATCGGCAATAAAATATCCACTATTGGTCAACCTCTAATAGGGACATTTAATATTCAGTTTGTAAATAGCCATATCAGTCATACACTCAGTATCCTAACAGCTTATACCAGAATCTTACAGTGTTTGTATTATAGGGTTAAAATTCATTCAGGAGTTAACAGTTAACAACAGTTACCCAGCATGTAAAGACATAAAACCAGCTTTGTTAATATATGTCCAATAAATCTTTTCCACTACATTAGCCTGGGGTGGCAGACTTATTTTATCATAGAGGAGCATGAAATCCTTCATCTCAAGGAACAGTGCCAACACTGGAGCTGACAGTGATCTGCCTCATACAACCTCACTTTCCTGCACTGACTATGTTTAGCTTTACACCGACAGAAAATAACTGTCACTGGAGTCTATTTCTATTTCTACTATCAACAAGCTATGTATTCTGACCTGTTCTGATACCATACGCACAGATACTGTTACCAAGGCAACATGGTCACCACGACCACTGGCTGGTTCATCCTCCTCAGACTGGAGAAAAACACAATATGAGTCCAGTGGCAACAAGTGCAGAATGATGATAATGGACTTGCTGTGGAAGGTTGTGAGCGGTTTATTTCAACTAACCACTGCAGAACATGACAGATATAGCAGCAGTGTGACAGCAGCTCTCTGTGAGGCTCAATGTAATGTCTGACATTAAACAACCACGTTGGAAAACCAATCTGCTTCTGTCATACAGGACAGGACGAGGAGTATAAAGACAGCCCTTCCAATAGTGAGTGGGATTTCTTGTGTGTTTTTCAAAGCCAATACATATACCTTATGATGTACTGATTAAATATGTATAACAGCTTTAATCATTGTCCTCGGCCTTTACCTCAGACTATTTCTCCGACTCAAGGCTATTTGTTCACATCCTGCTGTGGATACAACAAAGGGCCGAGGCAGACACACCACAGTGTGACACAAGGACATCTTGTGCATGAAATAATTAGGAACATAACAACAAATATGACACACATTCACATATATATGGAGACAAGACAGATGGCTTGTTAAAGACTTCAAACAGCCTTCCTTTCAGGGACAATCATTGTTGCTGTGGAGACGCTGAGGCTGAGACAGGAGGATTGTGGGAGACTTTTCTGATGTTCTTGTTCTTTTAGCACTGATGGTCATATTGTTGTTCAGGGACTGAAATGATGCATGTTTGTTTTCTGTCAGGTCTGAGGAGTACAGTGCAGTACATGGGGACTGAGGAGTACAGTGCAGTACATGGTGACTGAGGAGTACAGTGCAGTACATGGTGACTGAGGATTGGCTGGCCAGAGGTCAGATTTATGTGATACACTGTTCTTGTGACCTGCTGTACATTTCACTGGACACATCCCCTCCACACATTACTGTGTATGTGCTTTTGTGTATGTATACATGTGTACAGTATATGTATGCATATATACAGTATGTGCACTCAATAGATGTGCACACCATCAGTTCACACTAGATGTATTTATTTCTGAACAACTCATTTTTTCAGTTATGACTTTGTGTTTATCAAACATCGTCTTTGGCTCAGTTATCTATAGGATAGTGTGTCAGGTATCTCAAAAATGGTCAGGACATTTTGACTTGTAGACTGCAGGGCAGGCCGTTTTATGTATTATATTTATTATTGACAGCTCCTGGTACCAGAGACAAATGACTGGTCAGCTCATTGTTGACAAAATCTGACAAGCTCCTGCATGAATGACTCGCCAATCTGATGATACAGGTGATACAGACTGGTGTTTGTGTCCTTAGTCAAATTGAAATAGAGCTCCACAGTAAAGATGACTTTTTAGATGGCTCTGGTCCCTGAAGTGAATTATCGCATTCAATCACTCCTATGACATTTACATAATAGGTTGTACATATTAATTTAAAATGTGAAGGACTACTCATCCCATAAACCACTGCCAATGATCCCTTTTCAACTTCCAACCCTCAGACACCAGTACACGGCCTGACTTGTAGTGTTTTTTGGTCTTTGGACACTTTTCTCTTTAGAAAAAGGCAAACTGTAAACTGAACATAAATGAGCCAATCCTTTTAGCAGTAACTTTCTAGCCTGCATGACTTTCACTAGTGTGGTAAAACATATCATACAGATCTGCCGCTTCAAAAGGAGCAGATACTGTTCCACTGTTTCACAATCTCATAGCTTGTGGTAAGTCTATCTTGGGTGGTCATGACAGAACTGCTGAGCTCTATAAGCACAGACATTAGCTTTTTTTGAGCACACAGACCAGAAAACAGCCATTTGTCCTTTATACAAGTGAGGAAATGAATGTAAATAATCTAAATAGTAATAGTAATAATAATAATAATATTAATAATAATAATAATAATAATAATAATAGTAATAGTAATAATCTAAATAATCTAACAGTAACAGATGTCACTTTAAATGTCCAACTTAGGTGTCATCTGTTAAAATGAGAGGCCTATTATCGGTAGCTAGAGAGCTAGAAACCACATGTAAGCCAATCCATCTATATCTAGCATCAGTGTGAGCTGACACCACAGCTGTCTGAGCAAGCATTTGTTTGGGTGTGTGTGTGCGTGTGTGTGCGTGTGTGTGTGTGTAAGCACATGAGATGTTGTCAACGTAACATGACACTGGGATGAATATAGATTTGACAGAGACAGAAAGACAGACAGAGAGAGAGAGAGAGAGACAGAGAGAGAGACAGAGACAGAGACAGAGAGAGAGACAGACACAGAGAGAGACAGAGACAGAGAGAGAGACACAGATAGAGAGAGAGAGAGACAGAGAGAGAGAGAGACAGAGACAGAGAGAGAGAGACAGACACAGAGAGAGACAGAGAGAGAGAGAGCTTTGTATTTGGAGCACTTCAGGGCATAAAGCCATAAAGTTCCACTGAGGCAGGACTGTCAGCTGAAGAGCATTATAAAAGTGTGTGTGTGTGTGTGTGTGGCAGCTGCTGATTCCTTCCTCTCCTGTCAGATTCACTGCACTCTTGTCAGACAGACAGACAGACAGACAGACAGACAGACAGACAGACAGTATAACAGTCTATGTCTCTGAGTCTCTGAGCCTAAAAGAAAAGGTATGCACATGTAGTTTAGACATAAAGATTGTTTTATGTATAGCTGCAAATTTATAATTGAAAAGAAGACAGGAGACATTTTTCACAGTATTAAAAATCTATTCATGTAGCCAGTGAAATAATAATGTTCTTATCCTGTGCAGGGCCTTAACTGGTCTGCTGTCTCTTAGTATTTGAAAAATATAGGTTGTTTCAATAAAAGAAAAAGAACAAGGCTTTGAGATATATATCATCCTGCAAACCCTCCATCATATACAAGCTTATGGGACATAGTGGCTAGAGGACCAATGCAATGGGTCAGAGAGGTGTAAAAAGAGTCGAACCAAAAACACATTGTAAACGAAGAGCTATAAACAACTATTACGTCACATTTTAACAGACAGTAGAATTTATGTTAACCTTCTGGCACCAGGGAAAGACTGAATGATGAAGCATGACCCTGTGGATCAGACTACTGGATAGGAACGTGGTGGTGCTTAACCAGAGTGCATTACATGGAAAGTTGTTTCTATTACATTGTTGAAGCAACAATCCAAAGACAATGTCAACAGCTACACACAGGTTTGACAAAAGCAGTGTATGATGCAGGACTGTTGCATTGGAAAACATAATGCATGGGTATGAATTGTGGTGGTCAGTCAGTGTAGCTGAGTGGCTGCCTCTCATTAGTTCTGTTGCTCTCTGTCTGTCAGCTACGTCACTGTGGCTGATCCCCATTAAATGACTCTAACAGCAGGGAGGGGGGGAGCTGACTCAGCCTCCACACTCTTTCAATCACACTGTGCCCTGCAGCCCTGGCTCAGTCTCCAGCTACAAACACAACCACAACAACAACTGCAACTGAACCTCGAGGCGTTCTGAAGGTGGGGAAGCTTTTCTATTAACCCTGATACTAATGAAGCTGCAACTGATGCCACAACATCATTACATGTGTTCAGAGGTTATAGATGCCCTGACTCGTAATCTGTGAGGCCACTGTGTATGAAGAACATAGAAATTTCATCTGAATGTTTTCACCACTGTAACTGTTGCTTGAAGGAGAAAAATAAGGCAGTCTACTCAGTGCACTGACAGACTGCTGCTGGTAGCAGCACAATACTGGGACAAACACACTGCTCTGTTACTGGGCTGTGTCTACGCAGAGTAGTCAAACTCTTGAGTCAGCATGAACAGTTTTATTCTCCACCTCCTGTCCCTCAGCCTCAACACACACCATAACTTTATAGCCACACACACACACACACACACACACACACACGCACACATGTGCGTGCGCACGCACGCACACACACACACACACACACACACACACACACACACACACACACACACACACACACACACACACACACACACACACACACACACAGATTCCTCCATTCTTAAATCACCAGTGCCCACACAGAGCTGCCTTTTCTTCTGGAGACCTTTGAACCCCACAGAGTAATAAAAACAGTCTGACACTCTCACACACACTCTCACACACACTCTCACACACACTCTCACACACACTCTCTCTCACACACACTCAGCACAGTGAAGCTGAGGCCACTCCCCTCTCTGTTTTTCCAGTTGGACAGGAAGACCGGAGGGAGGAAGAGGAGGGAGGGAAAGGGAGGGGGCTACAATCTGTTTGGCATAAACTGTACAATGAAGTCACTGTTTAGTGGGCCAGCCTGCTGCTCAAGTCTGTGTGTGTGTGTGTGTGTGTGTGTACCTCTCTGCAGTAGTAGTGCCAGACAAGAGTGAGGCTCCCACTTTCCTTTCACTTCAGATGGCTGCAGTTACTGCTGATGGGGGTGGGGGGGCTGGGAAAGTGTAGGAGTGGTGGTATGTGTATTCTGGGTGTGCGGTCTGGCAACAACTAGTGATTGGGAAGTTTGTTATTTTCAAAAGGAGCTCTACTATTTAAAAAAAAAAAATCTAGGAAAACGGGATCAGCTTATAATTAAATCAAAGGTTTGAGTGTAAGGCTGACAATTTAGTTAAATTCACCTTCAGCTTATCACAGCAAAAATGTCTTTGTAAAACATTACACTGCCATGTCGGATATGAAGAGAGCGTTCAGTTTTCACTTTGCTCTCTTCTTCTACCCACGATGTTCTTTGGAGTACAAATACTTTGTAATAATTACACACAAGCACAGAATGAACGTGCATGTCAAAGTCAGCTGGCGATCAGCTGTAGTTGTTGCGGTGTGTTCAAACGCTGCTTGTAAGCCATTTAATCATGAGACCCAATGCAGTTGGTCTCTGTAGGTATGGTCTCTGTAAGTGAGTAGTTCTTTGAAGTGGGATGACACAGCCACCCATGCTGCCTGTGATTGGCATGTGACTGAACCCAACAGTGATATCTCTGCCATGGTCAGATGTGTCTGTAGCACAGTGGGGCACAGGTACATCTGCTATGTACACAATATGGATGCTGGGCGTGAAAATGACAACTGCGTTGGTCTGAAACTAGCAATGATTTGCACTTCGATTGCGGCGCTTTGCGGTAGGTGTAAAATAGAGCCCAAAGTGTGGCAGCTGAGCATGACTATGCTGAGATGATCATCATAACAGTGTTAACAAAGATAGCTCTGATGTAGGCTATACAGTAATTAACATGCACCTTCTTGGGTACAGTTGCTCCAGAGATACCAAGTGGAGACAACAAGAACTGTGTTCGGTCAGCTGGGCTGCTTGTGTGTTCTCCTATAAGTTTCTGAACTGCGTGTTAACTCCAAACACAGCTGTAGATTATGTGCAACTGCTTGAGACATTTGTAATATCTACCATATTGCATGGAGTATGTGTCTCTGAGCCACACAGACAGTCCAAACCGTCATCTGTCACAACTAATAAATCATGAACATAGATTAAGGGAATTTAATTTAATTCAAATTAATGTATATCAAGATAAATACTAATATCAGCTGATATGAAAATAAAACATTATTGTGATTAAGTTTTTTGCCACATCACCGAGTACAATTACTCTGTTTACTTAGTTTCAAAGCGGACAAACTCACATTATCATTATTCTCATTCATGTATGTTATACATATACCAACACTTTGAGGCCTTCTTTTTCACAGTAGTTTACTCATCAGGTCTCAAATATCATGTATGAAGTTCTGACTGGTATTTACAAGTTCTCCGCAAAGTCTAGAAGTTGTAGCCTTTTAGACCTTCAGGTTGCCACAGTTTGTAATGTCCAATGGTTTTCTCTCAGGTTCTCCGTGACTAATGGAAACATAGAAAACTCAAACTTGCAAATCATGTTGGTGTCATGACAATCCAGCTAAAGAGAATTTACCAGAGCAGCTTCATGTTATACTACCAAGCTCCTAGAATATCATAAATGTTTTGCCCGCACCAAAATACAACGTTCCAGTGTTCATCACATCTGTTTAGAGAGTGGAACATTGGTGGTAGCTGAATATAACTAAGTCAGTGCAGCAGCCACAGCGGACAGCCGCAGAAACTACTGCACAGATTCAACGCATGAGTCACCAGAGGGCACGGCAACAGTGGATCTGACTTCTGATTGGCTACAAACAAAATAAAAAAATAAAAATAGAGTCTCTCTCTTGGTATTTGAACAAACTGATGACTGATGGTGAGAGTGCAGAACAGTCTTCCCATCTGGTTGACACTGAGTGGAACACAGTGTTCCAGCCAGCACAATACAACAAGCTGTGTTCAGCTGCAGAGCGCTGACGCTGACACTGACGCTCACACAAACACACACACACACACACACACACACACACACACACACACACACACATCTTAATAACAGAAATATGCAGCCCTGTGAATTATTGCCAATTCTGGAGCTACAGTATCGATTGTGTGTCTGTTTGTTAGTCAGTATGAATGTCTGTGGATGCATGTGTGTACTGTATGAGTCAGTAGTGAGCAGTCATGTGTAAACCCACTCAGAGGACAGACTGTGGCTGCACGTGTTGGCTTTATATTCACGTTAAACCCTGGCAGTGACACATCCATATGGACCACAGCACCCGGCTCTGGCTACTCTCTGGGGCCAACAGCACTCCATGGCTGCGGTATCCAGCCCAGAACTAATTGTGAATGACTAATTCTTCATTAGCAAATGAGATCCAGTTACAATGTGTACATCTGCCAAAAGGCAACATATTCATTGCTTCTTTTTGCCAAAATAAATCTTTAATTCATATCAAGACAACAGGTAGCTTTGATTTTTTTTTGTCTCATAGCATTAACTGCTCTGAAACCAGTACTATGAGACAGCACAACCGAAAAAGCTCATTACTGCTGAATTTCTGCTTTAATTAGCGATCTTACTCCTGTAAAGTGCTTTCAGTTCCACTCCATTCACATAAAGCATATGTGCCTTAGTGTCAGTAATGCTAGCTGACAATGTTCTGAAGCCAAAGTGAACAGTTACATAAGCGTGAGCTGCTTGGATGCTTTTTGTAATCAGTGATCATTCTGGTTAATTTTTTTCTAGAAAGCTTGAATTTAACTGGTTTACCATTAAAATTAAATGCAATAATCTGTAAAACAGCAAACTATCATTGTTCAGCTGAGCTAACTGGCTGCTGGCAACAGCCTCATATTCACCATGCTGTCATGAGAGTTTAGAAATTTTATCATCTCACTCTCATCATACAAATAAACTCCCCAAAATGTCCTCCAGTCCTTGAGTCACTTGAACAAATATTATTAGTTTTCAAGCACAGCAAGCTAATTCAAACTGGCTTAATGATCATTTGGTGTATTTACACGTGTGTGTGTGATTCTTACCTGATATGGTTGGTATGCTGAATGGTCAGACAGGAAGTCCAGCTGTCGGTCTAACAAGAACTCCACTGCTGTTACTGGTGACAACAGGCTCTTCCCCACCACTGGCTTAAACGCCTGCACACACAAAACACACAACATAGTCAACACCAGCACAAAAAGAATTACACAATAACATCATGATATCCATAGCGGGACAGCTAACTTGTTTCTGTGAGGAAACTGATCCACACCTCACATCAGAATCAATTGAGCTCAACTAATTTGTAGAACTGATGCACTCAGCAATACATATGTATTAAACAACACATGTGTGATGTATGTTTGAGCTGCAGCTTTCTATGACAAAACACTTAAAACCAGATATCAAAGAATCTAGTAAGAGAAATAATAGAGGAATGAAGGACGAGAGATGGGTGACAGTTAGAATGACATTAGAGGGAAGAAGTGGAGACATGATGAGGAGGAAGAGACAGAGCAGGGGATGAAGGAGAGCTCCAGAGTGATGAATAAATTAATAAGTAGAGGAAGTCTGACGGTTCAAAGGCAGTACACTCCACTTTGATGTTGCCTCTTACACACACACACACACACACACACACACACACACACACACACACACACACACACACACACACACACACACACACACACACACACACACACACACAGGTGATCTGTGTGTCTGTCAGCCTGCGGCCTGAGCTCAGCTGTTACTGCACTACACAGAAACCAGGCTGCACTGGCTTCCATGTTTCCTCCTCATATCTGTGTACTGATGTGAATGTAGTTCAGTCACACTGTTTACACCTGTATTCCTCATTGTGAAGAGGTTGTCCTCTTGTTTCTTTACATCACTTCATATTTTCTATTTATCAGTCAAAATACAAAGAACAAATTCAGCAACAGAAAAGAGCCACAGCAGGAGTTGGTGCTGCTGTGATTTATGGTTACATAACAAGGTCAGACTGATAGAGAGATGGGAGATTAGAGGTGAGAAACATGACCGCTGTGACCCCCCCCCCCCCCTCTCTCTCTCACACACACACACACACACACACACACACACACACACGAGGCAGGAGCATATTGTGTGTGCAAGCAAAACATGATAGTGTGTGTGTGCAGCTCTATTTCTGTCTGTCTATACATATCACATTTCCAGCCTCCAGTGAAGCAGCAGCCTGTAGCTCAGGCCACACCACCGACATCATTGTGGAAATTATTTGGATTTATTTTGAAGTGTGAATGTCACTTTTGTCTGTACTGAGTGGCCTCAACAGTTGAAGCGGTTTTGTTTTGCCTTCAAGGACATGAGCTTCTTCATCTCATCTTCAATGGTTCATGCAGAGAACCATGTTGTACATTGTATGATTTTATATGATAAAGACTTTTCTTCTTCTTAAACTTCGGAGAGATTTAGAGTCTTTGCAGCGTTTTGGCCTTTGATAAATCTTCAAACTCTAGATCGGTCTCTAAAACAGGACATCCTGAATCCTACTTCCTCATCTCACCTGTACAGTACCTGGACCAACACAAGCATTTTTGTTTTTAGTGTGAGTGCTCACTCAGGGTGTACCCAGATTCTGAAACCAAGATTATGCTATCCAACACCATGCTTAACCACAAGGTTTGAACAGTCCAAGGTAATGATGTCTAAATAATTGATGACTTATAAATAGCCTTTGACTCTTCACAGGAAATTAAACTGAATGTAACAGAAGCTGTCTCATCAGCCATTAGAGGAGGCGAGAGTATCCACTGCACCTGATCAATGGTAGAGGCAGTTCAGATGCATGATGGGACCTTGGCGAGGTATACACAGTGTTCATACAGACCAAATGAAGTAGGCTTGTTACCATGACAACCACTGAGGGCACAGTAGGCCGGTAAAGCTGTGTAGAAAGGATACATAACAGACCTTGGGAATAGAGAATGACTCAACTCTGTCTACACACACTTCAAGACATAAACATGGTTGTAAACCAACTAAATGCCATCAGAACATCAGACAATGATTCTGAAGCTTTGTTGTGTGAGCAGATGAAGAAAAGCTCAATAACAGGTCTTTCTTCTGTTAGGTCTGTTGTCAAAAAGGAAAATGAAGGACGTTAGCTACAGTACGTGACTCAAAATGATTTGTCAGTAATCCACACAATGGCTGACTTTATTATGCACTGCATACTTAAACTCACATCTAGCTGTCATAGCTATGATTCTTAGGCCTTGATTCCCTGACCACATCTCTGTGACCTCATGTCTGTGATGGCCACAATATGGCTGCTGGAGCACATGGCGGCTGTTCTAGCTGTGTCATGGCGTGTTTCAGAAGCGGCTCTCTGCTCTACTGGAAATGCAAAATGTTTATTTTGTCTATAAAAATGATGAAATACACACAATCTGTGAGCAAGTCTTTAATATCAGGCAGGCATGATGCTCCTCGCTCCCAAAGGGGTATGAAGCCAGATGGAGGACAGACCAATCGCATCACACACACACAAGGTCATAGATTCCTGCCCAGTGAAATCAAGGCTTTGGTCATCGAAACATCCATCTTTGGAAGCCAATTAGTTTTGTGTCTATTCTCAAATTTGTAAAGAACAACATGACAACCAAATTCAGACAAAAAGTCAAAAACAACCTTCGCTAACTCATGATAGCTGACAAAAAAATAAGGGCACAGCAAGATGTTAATTTAGGTGCATGAAGGCCAATTGTGTTATGTGAAGCAGGGTAGTCAGACCTGAACCATTAAAACCTGTTCTGGTTCATTCAGGCTCATAGAAACATGTTGGTAGATGGTAAAAACATGAGACTTGTCATCACTGGATCCAAGACATCGAACATCTAAACTGAGCAGCTTCAAACATAGAGCATGGCAGCCATCTGTGAATCCCTGCTCTGATTCCCCGACATGACAGTTCTTCCATCCCCTCTACACTTTTCCACACAGAGACACACACACACACACATCCCACTAAACCACAATTGGGTCACATCTGCCACAGTGTGCCAGGAAAAAGCTTTCTGTCACTGTGTATTTCCAGACAGGCAGCAGGAGAGACACATTTACTTACTGTCAATACACAACCCTTATAAAACCAGTGGACCAACATAGAAACCTCTGAAGAGGACAGACATGAGACAATGTCCTGAGAACACATGAGCACACAAAGCAGTTCTGCTGTCATGTGTGTGTTAATGTGTGTGTGTCAAAAGTTTTTTGTCCACCAGCCAAATGGCTAGTGAAGGTTTAAATGTTTCCAGCCTCTCAGTAGATAACCATTGTTTAATGGCTGGTGAGTAAAGCAGATCTACCAGCCACTGACATACTTTAATACTTTACCAACAGTTAGCTGCTGACTAATTATGTGCCCTGCATGTGTGTGTGTGAATAATTGAAAAGCAAAAGTGCAGCAGGAGATGAAGAGGGACGATGGAGCTCATGCATAACTACCACTAAGTGACCTAGAGAGGCTAGCCCCTAACACACACACACACACACACACACACACACACACACACACACACACACACACACACACACACACTAAAGCTTTGCTATCCAGCCGGCCATTATCTGATGAAGGCCAGAGAGAGAGAGGGAGTGAGACACAAGCCCCATTCACACTGCCCTTTCAATGCGGGAATCATGTGCGATGAGGAGAGGGGGGTCTCACTGCGGCTCTGATCCCCCCTCCAGAGGTAGTATCAGGACCGCAGCTGAGGAGAGCCGGCGTGTGAATTAAAAAGCCGGAGGCGCGGATCAGGGGTGTGTCAGTCTGATGGTGTTCACAGTCTGACAAATAAACAGATCCTTCATTCATCAAATAACAGAGAAATGTCCCGCAAAGCAACGTTAGAGGACAAAACCACAGTAATGTGGTAACTGGTCATGTCTTTGGCAACTTACATGAGGAAAAAAATACTACTTATACGTGGAAAAGCCTGTCATCCTGTCTGTCATCCTGTCTGTCCTACCGACTCTTTGTCACATTTCTGCCCGAAAAATATATATTGTGTATCACGATATGAGCTTAAAATATTACAATACTATTTTGAGCTAATGTCGCCTAGCCCTACAGTGCAATACCATAACGATGTTGATGAACCATGATGGTGTAGAGATCCACTGATCAAAACAGAATGTAAAGACAAAGGGCTTTCCATTACCATGAAACATGCACAGAAGTACTACAGAGCTCTAGTGCTAATGACACGAGTGAAAGCAGAGAGCTGAGGAGTTACAGGAGCCAGACGGACAAAGGGAGCAGACTGATCTAGTATTTGGATTTGGATTTATGACAGGTACATGGCTCCCTTCAAAGGCTTATCAAGTTGGGGAGCATTCAGAGCTTACACAACACAATGGTAGGACCTTACTTTGTTACTGATTACATGTGCCAGATGTTACAGAGGAACAGTTTCATTCTCAGAAGTCAGACAATGGGTTGATGTGTATTCTTACAGAAGAAAGTCCTGCAACCATTTTGCTCATTTTTACACAATTTTCCAGAACCAGTTACAAATGTTCAAAATGGTCGAGGACGTGCAGAATGTGCTGCAGAGTAATGTTGCACTGATGAGCAGTGCTCTCTATGTGGGTCACAGTACAACAGCTCCTTTCCAAGGCACATGTGAACAAAAACACAGACACACAGACACACACGGGTTGTGTTCTAATCTGCTTGATGGTAAATGGGAAGTGATCAGACTTGTCAAAACACAGATGCTCTCTCTCTCCTGAGCTCTCGTCCTTAACACACTGTCTAAGCCAGGGTGGCCCAAAGTGGGGCCCGTGGGCCAAAGCTGTCCCACCATAAGGTGGGATTTAAAAATGTTGTAATTATGTTTATGGTGTTTAATCTTTCTGTGGGGTAAAAGTGCTCTTTATATTTGTGAGATACCTAATTATTGATTATTTTTCATAATACGAGCACGATTAGCAGAGTGAGACTTTCATTAAGTGATTTACCATCTTAACGATACAGGACAGTCCCGTGGTCCACCATCAGCTTTCAGTGTTGGCCCTCCAAGAGAACCCCTGGTCTTAATAATGAGTTGTTGATGGTTGATCAAAACTAGCGGTCACATCAAACATCGAAAACCTCCAACCAACATTAAGGTGCAACATTCAGGTTTTACTCCGGATCAATTTAATTTGATTAAATCCTAAACTTGCAAAAAGCTCTTCAAATGTCAGTTGTTACAGCAGACTACATTAATTCATTAAACTATAATAATAACACATTTTTTTAATGAATTATCAAACCATTAAACACAACCAACCTTGTTCCAAGGCACAGTTTCAAAGAAAGTCATTTTATTTCCTGCCCAGTCTTCAGTGTCAGATGACAGTATGTGGTGCAGCTATAAGTGGGATGAATAGAATTAATGTTGCTGCCTCTGCTGGCCCTTCATCAAGCAGCCAGCTCAGTGCTTTTCTTCTGTGCCTCTCTGCCAACCTTAAGTTACTCTACTCTACAGGGAACCAGCAAGAGTTCTGGAGTTCTACTCAACAGGTACTGCAAGGGGTGAAAACCCAAATACTACAGTCATACATAGGGGCAGAAAACAATAGAGATGAATTTCATTTGAAAATGTGTCTCATTGATCAGGCAGCAAGAATAGAAGCCACTAACAATGGTTCCTTCTTTAAAATCAACACTCTTGCTGATCACGGCTTATCGTTCAATAGAACGTTAACATTGGGGAACAAAAAAAAAGATTTTTAAACATGATTTACTACACTTTCAATAATAAAACTAAAGGTGTATTTCATTAGACCCTCCATGGCTGCAGTTGGTGGCCAGAAAAATATACAAAATAATCCTGATGACATCATCAGGACTGTTGAGTTACATTCGACAGACATTATACAACTGTTTTCATAAGCTGAGTAGTACTCCTTGTGACAACTAAATGGATTTTCATGAGTAAAACCAACAGAG
Organism: Pagrus major; assembly: GCF_040436345.1. NCBI lineage: Eukaryota > Metazoa > Chordata > Actinopteri > Spariformes > Sparidae > Pagrus > Pagrus major. The sequence goes on from NC_133234.1 coordinate 5,977,222, forward strand.
TATAACTTCAAAGTGGAAAGTCTAAAGCAATAGTGCAGGTTTAAGTTGTATATTAGCCATGTCACATGACGGATTCGTCACTGACTTCTCAAAGCTGATGAAAAAGCAAACGGATACCTATTAGTGAAACTGAAATAATCATCACTGTGAGCCATGTTTAGGGCTGAGCAATATCCTGTATGATTATGAATCACTCTGCCAACACATGAAATGGTTTACCACCTTCACAGAAAATAAGAGGGGCCTCCCACGCATCAAAACTCAATCAGCGAGCGCTTGTGATTCAAGAAAAGGGTTTAAGGAAGATTTGGTTGCTGCTGCACTGCAAAGGCTAAAAATCTGTATCAGAAAAAAATCATTGAGGATAAGAACTAAACATGGCAAGAAGTGAAAAACTAGAGAATAAACACTATTTTACTTTATGAGATCTAGAATCTATAAGATGTTTGTGTTCAGTATTTTGGTTTGGAATTGCTCCAATGACTATTACACAGAAAACAAATGATTACAAGTTGAAATCTGTGCGAGCTGTGGCTGAGATACATTTCTGGTAAGAGGCGTGTAGTGAGGAGGTATGATAGAAGCAGGGAGATCACCTTCAGAAACTGCTACAGGCTACACACTCCACACACACACACACACGCAGACACGCACAGACACACACCGACACACACCGACACACACACACAGACACACGTCGACATCTAGTACAGAACTGATCAGAATGACCAAACCTTCTATTCTGGGAAACATTCACAGTGTCCAGGCAGTTTGTGACTTGAATCTATCCCACTCAGTCTCGTGGATCAAATCAAACTCAACTCGGGCTTTAGCTGAAAAACAGCAGCGATTTGAGCAACAGCAGAGGATATAAAACTGTAACGTTACCTCTCTCCGTCTCCAAGCAACGTCAAGGAGCAATGGCTCTGAAGAAAAACACTTGACAACTAGCTTTGATCCAGGAAGCAGGGGAGAGGCAAGAAGAAAGAAAAGAAAGGATGACGAAGGTAAAAAAAAAAAAAAAGCGAGAGTGTGGTTTCTTCTTGTGGTGAGAAAAGACAGATGGCCAAGAGGGAGAGAAAGCAGAGCAGAGGACGAGCTACACAGCCGACATTTTAACTGCTGCTGACGCAATGACGGAGAGGGAGGGAGGGAGGAGGGAGGGAGGGAGGGACGGAGGGAAGCAGGGCTGGCCAACACACACTTCCTCTCTCTCTCTCTCTCTCTCTCTGTGTTATGCAGGCTCGCTCGCTCTTACTCACCACGCTCTCTTTCACTTCCTGTCCTGCCTCTCAGCTCTCTCAACATATCAACATGTCTTATTCCCACTCGTCTCCCCTCTGCTCTATTCAGCTTTATTCACACATGCCATTCACACTAGATCCCTAAGACTCATACTAATACAGTATCTCTGTATTAAGACAACACAGTGGTAAAGAAAAAGAAACAAGTATTTCTTATTATATTATTGATTATTATTGATCCAGGAGACTGATAAGTGGAACTGATATATATTTACAGGAGGACTAAAAATCCTCGTCTCAAAGTGGAGAATAACCAGTGATGGAATGTAACTAACTACAATTTACTCAAGTACTGTACTTATGTTTGTTTGGAGGTACTTTGCTTCAGTATTTCTATTTTCTGCTACTTAATACTTTCTACGACTCCAATCCATTTATTTGATAACTTTAACAAGCACATTCAGATTATTCAGTGCTGATCGGCTGTTACTTGTGTCATCAGATAGCTTTGTGAACACTGAGACCACAGAGCGCTGACCACTAACAGAGAAAGGATGCTGCATCAGAGCCAAAGTACTGTATTTTTATTTTTATTTTATTTTGTCAACATTCAGACACAAAAACACAAATAATCACCAATAATCGTTAAAAATACTGAATATCATCCCTTATAATGAGTCGGACCAACAGTCGGTCTTGCCCCCAGTTTTTATACTATTTTTATACTTTCATATAAATCACAAATTCTATAATATGTCTAGAATGTAGTCACCACTCCGTGGTCCCGCCCACTGCACTAGGGTTTAATTGGTTATTATTGGTTGGTTATTACTGAATAAACTGGGACTGTTCAGTTTCAGGAAGTTTTCTCTGGACAACTCAACACTGTCGAGTAAAACGTAATATTTGCCTTAACTCACAGGTTTAAGATGAATGAATATTGAGATGACTGTACAGTGCTGGGCTTTAAATATACTGAAGCGAGCTGGCCCACTGCTGAACCCTCACACACACACACACACACACACACACACACACACACACACACACACACACAGCCTAAACAATCACCTTTGAACTCATCAGCTAACCCCAAACCAGCTCTGATTAATCTCTTCATCGCTCAGCAGATTTACACTCTGATACTGTAACAGTGTACACACACACACACACACACACACACACACACACACACACACAGAGTTGTGCAGTAATATCCTGCTGTCCATCTGCCACACTGATGCAGGATTTAACACACACATACAAACCCCTCCACACACACACCTGGTAAATCCTGTATGACTCACAAATAATAATACAAACAACAAAATCACAACCACTTTGACCATCTCACAATCTGCTACATATGTAGATTACGTGTGTAGTGGCAGGTAGGTAAGAACATGCATGTGAGTATGACACACTAGCCTCCCTTAGCCCCCACTCAGCCTTCAAGAAGTCTAAACTACAATGTCCATTAAAGGAGGACAGAAACACCTCCTGTGGTCGGCTGCTGCTGTCTGTCTGCGTCTGAGCAGGAACATAATAGTTTTTCTCTGCAGCCATAAAGGTAAGCTATTATTACACATGCACACACAGATCCACAGGAGGCAGGAGATTACACTAGACCAGCTCCATCTGCTCAGAGGGTGAGACAGAGGGAGGAAGGGGGGGTTGGAATTTTTTTTGACCCAATTTTCCACCAAATTCATGTAGTTGCCTGGTCGACTCTCTGGCTTGCAAAGAAGCTCACGAGCAAGGCACAAATCCCCACACTGTTCAGTGTGTCTGCTTCACAGCTACACATAGCATCATAGTGTGAGGCAAGCTGAGATGAATCACAATGGTGGACAGTTTAGGGAGGCAGCTTTCAAAGGACAGAGCTGTGTGCTGGCGTTCTCTCTCTCTCTCTCTCTCTCTCTCTCTCTCTCTCTCTCTCTCTCTCTCTCTCTCTCTCTCTCTCTCTCTCTCTCTCCCTCCCTCCCTCTCTCCCTCTCCCTCCCCCTCTCCCTCTCACCCTCTCTCCCTCCTTTGTTCTCCGGTCGTCATACACAGAGCCAGTACAGTGACCAGATAATAAGATGCCTGCTGATATCTATTTGTGTGTGAGTGTGTGTGTGTGCCTGCATGCGTGCGTTGTATTTCATTTTACAAATTGGGCCATTGTTGCTAGGTAACATAGCAGGACTGTAGCCAGTCTAGTTTCTTCTATAAGCTGACTTTCACTTAACCTTTCCTCTATCTAATGTATGTCAGTTCTCTTTGTCCACCAGTTCTCTATGTGATGGTCAAATAAGTGGAGATAACATCTGAATATTTGAATAGTGCTAATATCTTCAACTGTCCTCGGGGGTTAATTTACATCACCAGATGTAATGGGTATTGCCACAGTGCCCACTGTGGAGCATAAAAATACTAATAATGCTAGAATATAAGACCTGCAGACAGATGGACAGACAGATTGAGTGACTAATATAAAGCTCAAGCAAATCCTACAACGGAAGTCCGTCAGTTCTCACCAATCTAACTGATGTTCAAAGGGATCTGCCATCATGGTATGATTATAATAGCAGGTTATCTCCAGTAAAGTCATTTTAAGTTTATTACCAATACATCATTTTGGAAGTAGAATGGAACTATAGGATACGATGGTGCAGTTGGTGCTCTGTTCTGTAAGAGACAACATGTTGGACAGAGTTACAGCCACACTGGAATTCCAGTAAAGTCAGGTGACTTCCATGATAAACCAGAGCATTAGGCCTGTCACTATTTTCATTTCAAATCAATTTCTTCAATTAAAATCAAATGTAGTATCAACGATCTCCCCATCATCCGTGCACACTGTGCACGTCCAAAGGAAAAGAAAAGCACTTCAACAACATAGAGGTCACTGTTAGCTTTCCAACAGCCCGCAGCTGCACTTCCAGACACTTATCCTGTGTGCAGGAAGACAAACAAGCTACTGGCAGGAAGGAAATTCAGAGATCAGAAATGTTTCAGAGATCCTTAATTGCAGGGCTTATCAAAGTACAGACTTAAGTCTGCAAGTCATTTGTATTGATCAATAAATTAGAAGTGACGTTGAATACACAGTATAGCTTAAGATCACTTACAGCAGTCCTGGCCACAGATGAATATAGTTTTAATGTGGCTTATTTCCCTGTAGTTGACATCATGACGATGTCAACTGCTGGACAGAGTACAGAGTGTTGTGTGTTGTCACTGAGTTCATACACGTTACACCACAGAAGTCACAAATAGATCATGTGTCTCATTTTCTCCAGTACACAGTTTCTACAACTACTGTAAATGTAGTTGTAAGAATATATTTGAGTCAGAAGTCTGCCGAGCGCCAAATGTGGCCATAATTTCCGTTTGGTGAGTAAATCTCGTAGGGCTCTGCTTCACACTGACAGTTTGTACTGAAAGTCTTTAATAGAAAACATCTCTGCCATGTTTTGCTGGTGTTGCTGTTGAGACTTAGCAATGCTACTCTTCTCTTCATCTGTGCTAGAGTTTGACACATTCAGAAGGACTTCATGAAGCATTCATCTGCAAGTCTTAAACGCTGAAATCTACATTGCTTCTTATGGCAAATTATATGTGCCACCATGTGTCATGGTGGTGGTTGGAAAACAGTCAAACAGCTATTAGGCTATGGCCATTCTCAAATCACTCTGGCCAAATAAGAGGAAACAACAACAATTTTCATTCTGACATGTATTTATCTAAATCTAACATCTCTTTATACAGTTTTCATTTCTGAGTATAAAGATAGTAAGTGTTTGACATGAACCAATTGTTTTCTTCATCCTGGAGGCTGTACCGTAAGGGAGGGGCACAACAGCTGTCAATCAAAGACAATCGACAGAGAGATATTAATAATAATCAATAATAATTATTCATAAAAGAGGTCCAAAGCATTCATACAGGGAATACAGAGAACATAACACTAAAAATACTATTTATGAAATGATGTGTGAAGAGTTAAGACCACCTCCTGTACTAACTTCAACTGGCTTCATCATGTCATCATGAGGTAAACTTTGATTTCATAAAGTAATGGCTAAAGCATATTGACACCATCAGTGTTGAGATTGGCTCCCTATAAACCCCACTTTCATTGTATTTTTTCATATCACAAAATATACTGCAGAAAACTAAAATATTGCAATTTTTTTTTCAATATCGTGCAGCCCGAATTATTTTAGAATGATCCATCAAATGTGGTTTTCAAACACTTGTGAAAAAGAAATGTAAGGGAGGAAGAATATTTTACAGTTTACCAACAGACCTCACAGGGAATTTACAAAATACTCCAGACTTTTTCTGCAATATAATGTAAAGAAATAATCAGTGCATATCTGATAACATATGCTGATACAGATATATCTGTGATAGGCCAGACTGGGCTCAAATACAAACACTGTTGGAGTCAACCAAACTACAGTAACTGCCTCTACTTCAGTCTGAACAGCAAATGTATTTGTTACCGGATACATTCGGTTTGTCATGTGAAAATCACAGCAGACTGTCTGTCATTCCCTCCATCTGCAGCTCATTGAGGTCAGCCTGAGCACAGTGAATTAATCACACTGCACTGGGTCTGTTTGTTTGTGTGAAGCTGTGAATAGCCCTAAGATCTGACTGTGGACATGAGGACACGAATGTATGAATCCTCGACAGCTGAAGATAATTTCTGAATGTCTGCACACATTAATCAGTGTGCTGTATACATGTATGCTCATGACAACTGCAACACTGTTTCCTGCCTCCATTATGATTACAGTACAGCACATTTATCAGACCTGAGTAACAATGTTGCTGCTAGAAAGTTGTCTGACTGACATCAATCACTTCATCACTGTATCTCAGTGGTAATTTTACTATGATGCTCTGTGAGTAGAAACCAGTGAACAGAAACAACTCATACAAGCTTATGAATCACAGATCATCAGCGCTGGGAGGTTTGTTTTGAGAAGATATTTATAGCATCTCTTCAGGGATACCTGCATCAAATCCTCTGTGCTGGCAGCAACTACAGATAAAACCTCCTCAGGAACTCAGCTCTAAAAAATACAGGACACGTGCGCATGCACACTCACACACACACACACACACACACACAAGATATAGCCTTCAGTTTTCAACATAAACAAGATCTGTGAAATTACAGCTTCTCTTACTCCCCCGTCTGTGTCTCTCTCTGAATTTAGGACAGAGGAGAGCTGCCAGATAATGTTGTGTGGTGTGTAGCAGCACATGATGGGCACTCAGCCAGAATGCAGGATAAGTGTGTGTGTGTGTGTGTGTGCGTGTGTGTGTGTGCATGGGAGTGCGTGTCAGTGTCCCATTAGTTTGAATGCTGGTTCTGCACCACCTGCCTCTACTACAGAGGTGGCAGACAGACACACGTGTCCTGTCAGTTGATTCATCAGCCCGTCTCCATTTACAGCAGGCAGGACCTCCCTCTGCAACAATAGTTCAAATCTGACTGTAGTTCTATATCACATTTTTCCAAAAGTGTTTGGTTTAATTTAGAACCAGTGATGTTGGTAGGTTTCCAATATAGTGAGTCCTCAGGACCCACAGGTGCTCATTTGAGTGGGTCTCAGGGATATTTACTAAGTACCATATAAAATGTGTGATTTCTGACTAATTGAAGTGTTAAATTTGTGTTTGATGTTTTATAGTTACAATCATGGTTATATGCTTGATGAAAATGTATCTGAAATTTAAACAAATCAAAAAGAAATAAAAGCTCCACATGCACGGCTGCCCACAGAAGGTTGATGAACCAGTCAGTTGGATACTGATTTTGTCAGTTTATCACAGAAACAAGATAAAACATAGACGCTTACAAAAATGTACAGGGAGAACTTTTCTGTGAGGAGTTTCATACAAAGGGAACCAGAAATATACTTTTATATCAGCTGCCGTATTACCTTTAAAAAATCCACCTGACATCAGTCAGTGATGTTTAACAGATGAGAGAAGTTGCAGTTTGGGGGCATGGTGCGCTGGGATTTTATAACTGAACTATGAGCAGGACGCACACTTCAAGTCAAATATCACAATCTCCTAAATCCCAAGGTGAAATCTGCAAATAGCTAAACAACTTAAAACCCAAGATATATATCACACCAGGATAAGTTATGCAGTAATAAAAAAACATGTATTTTTACTTGAAGATGATTAATGAATTATCTAAATAGCTTATACATTTTCTGTCAATTGACAAAATTAATTTAAGAAGCATTTCAGCTCTTGATTGACAAGTAAATCACTCAGCTGTGATGGTTACATCATGAGACACACTGCAGCTGTTCTGGACAGCAAGTCTTTCACACTGACAAGTATAAAGACATGCAGTAGTTGGAAATAATGCATTTCCTTTCACTTTGACAGATATTACAATTGTGATTTGATTTATGATTAGTGGGAATGATCATTTTTGTATCACAATTTTCATTTTCACTGAAAAATAATATTCAAATCATGATGTGACATTTGTTCGAGTCAACACTGGAGATGTGATTTGTAGGTCAGAACATTTCTGCAGCACTACAGAACCTCATTATAGTGCTGTTTGTTACACAATTTAACTTTATTAAGCAATTTCACTGCAGTTTACATACTGACTCAGCCATATTGTGATAATATTTAGATTAATTATGCAGTAAACCTCAGTATATGTCATTATATGCTACATCTTTTCCTTCATTTCCTCTGAAGGTATGATGCATCAGGCTCACACTCTCTCTGGGTGTCATCTGGTCACTGAATCCACTTTGTGTCTTTGATGGGAGTCTGCAGTGAGGTCTTTAATGAGTTCACACAGTACACTACACTCCCGGGGAGACAGAGGGATGATGTAATATCTGGATCAGAGATGCAACCGCATCACATCCCATCCCACCATCACATTCCTCTCTGTTGGAGTTCTGTGGTGTCACATAAGATGTGATCCCATGTCAGAGCTGGAGGAGGCCACAGCAGAGCCAAAGATCGATTCAACTAACAGGGAGTGAGAAGATAATGCTGCCATGGCACCATGCCAGCCAACAACAACTTCAACTGAAAGCTTCTATCTGAATCAGTGTCCAAAGGGGAGCAGTTATAGTCTACTGTATGTCATGTGTTTTACACACGTGTGCCAAGAAGTCATGTAACAGCGTTGCTTCATTATTTCCTCTGCTGTTGTGTAATGCTGGCATTCTGCTTCAGTGATGGAGTCACATCAGTGAGAGACAAAGTGAGGTCCATTCTGATCAGCATAACATGAAGCTGTTGCGTCAGTGAGGGGAAGCCTGAAGACGCCCCTCCTGAGCACAGGACAAACACCACAGTCACAGTAATAACTAGATAAACACTATCAGCTTTATGAGCTCCACTAATGGGACCGTCTAAGAAGCCGGATGAGGACCGTCAGGTTTGACTAAGGGGCCAAACTGTCAGCTGCGCGTGTGTTTTAGTTACTAGTTACTTTGCAGATTCAGATTATTCAGTGATTGTAGGCTATTAATTGTGACGTGTTACCAATCAGATAGTGTTGTGGGTGGAACAGAGTGTGAGAGGATGTTGCATCAGAGCCAAAGTAGCACATTTATAAATTAGTTTATTCTAAAAATGCTGAATATCAGCCTGATAATCGGTCCAGCCCCATTAGTAAGCAATACCTCTTTCACACAGGACAAAAAACAGAACAGTTAGACCCACTAACATCTGGCTTTTGTCTTTAATGGGAAAGACTGCAATCAGCATTCATTCCTGCATCATATGATATATATCAGGCCCAGCTCCAATCTGCAGTGATGGAAACATTCAAACTAGAATCACATTCATTTTCATTTTGCCACTGTAACCATACAGGTAACTGCATTAACACTGAACTAAATGAGGCCTGCTTCACATAGCTATTACTAATATCACATTATCAGCATCATTTACTACCAAAGCACAGATACTACAGCCCTATGTTACATCAGAACGTTATAACACATCCTGTATGTCGGCAGCTGTCCTCATGTAAAAGGTGTAATTGTGTGTGTGTGTGTGTGTGTGTGTGTGTGTGTGTGTGTGTGTGTGTGTGTGTGTGTGTGTGTGTGTAAGAAGAGGATGTGTCATCACAGGCCACATGTCACTCACAGATTGACGAGGAGAACAGAGTGGTGAGAGAGGAGACAGAGAGAGTGGGTGAGAGGCTGAGTCATTGTGTGTGTGTGTGTGTGTGTGTGTGTGTGTGTGTGTGTGTGTGTGTGTGTGTGTGTGTGTGTGTGTGTGTGTGTGTGGTAGAAAGAGAGAAAGTGGCTGATGAACCATATTTAGCAGGAACCATGTTTGGCTAAAGCTGCAGCGTTTCCGCTCCATTCCCTGTGTTAACCCCCTATGTTTCCCTTGTTCAATCATTATTTGCAGAAGTCATTGTGTTTCTTCAGGACTGTTACAGCACAAAATAAACGCACACTGTTGGCACATCAACACTGACCCTATGGCTGAGAACTGAGTTTTCCACAGAGCAGGACGACTGCTATCAAAGTGGATTTTAAGCTAGCTGATAATGATATACAGGAGTAATCTGTCCACCTATTTTACAGTTTTGAAAAGATTAAGATCATAAAGTGATGATGCAACTTGCCAGCCCCCCTCCCTTTTATCTATTTGAAGAACCAGAAGCAGCAATAACAGTGCTGGTTAAAAGCCTGGGGATACATTAGCCAGGACATACCTCAGTTGAAGCACAGCATTGGGTATTGAGAAACACTGCTACTAATGAACCTACCAAGAATTATTACCTGTAGCTTAAAGGAGATTTATACTTATTTAACAGTTTCAGAATAGTGAAAAGAGTCCAGAACAATAGCAGCAGTGCAGGTAGATTACCAAGCAGTCTGACAATCCATAAACACAGTGTCAACTGTGATGTAAAATATGTACGTCTTCAGTCCTGTCTGTCACAGGGACCAAAGATGATTAACACAACTTATTCAAATATCAGGTTAAAGTCTGAGTTGAAAAGCTGAATAGCTGGTCTCATTTCCTTGGACTAAATACTGCATAATGACAAATAACATACAGAGTAAGTAAGGAGTTGACATCCAGGTCACAATGAAATATTTCAACACCAACATGTCGCATTTACATCACTGCAGTATGAGACTGACAGAAAGAGGAAACTGGAGAGTGAAGACAGTAAAAAGAGGCTGCAGCAAATCCTGCCTCACCAACACCTTATCAGGCCCTGGGCAGACAGGAAACCCACAAGACTTATTTCCTCCACGCACGCGCGTGCGTGCACACACACGCGTGAACGGGGAGGAGTGAGCACTTCCTCTCCTGTGAACAAAAACAATATGAGATGAAAGCAGACAGTGACAGTTGGACTCACAGTGTGTGTGTGTTTGTGTGTGCTGTCCAGGAGTTTCAGTATGTGTATTTGTGTGTGTTGTCCAGGAGTTTCAGTGTGTGTGTGTGTGTGTGTGTGTGTGTGTGTGTGTGTGTGTGTGTGTGTGTGTGTGTGTATGGTCATGTACACAGTGTGTGTAGGAAAACTAAGCCAAAAGCACGAGCTGACATGCTGGATGGTGACTGTGTACACACACAAACAAATGTCAGTTAAAGGTCAGTTTTCTCTCATGTCAGCAAAAAGCAACCACATACACACACCTGCACGAGTACACTTAATACATAGTTTCTGTAAACTTGTAATCTTATAAGCATCATTTGACAGAATTATCATGATCAATATTAATCATCAATAGCTAATTTACTGTTCACTATTTTTAGTTCACAAAAGCTGTGGCTGTCTCCAAGTGGTTCCTCACTGCTAACTGTCTTTGAATGCTTGCTCATATTCTTGGTCTTTATGTACAGAAGTAAAATAGGACAATCAATATTTTACAGAAAGTGTTAGGTGCCAAAATAGCTTAGCTAAAAAGCAACACCTGGGTTCACCTTATAATGAACCCCCCCTCATTTTGTGCTGGGACGACTCATTTTAACAACTTTGAAGATACATAACGAAGCGGACAACAGGACCTGTACCATTTCTTTAATGACAGCCAGACACTTCAGAAGCTGTTGGCTTACAACGTTCCATATTATTGTAAATTTGACTTCAAACTGTTGCAAAGCACCAGCATGTACAACACAACACATCACATTTCATTTCTATTAATTTACATAGGCAAAGAGAAGGCTAGTTTCCTTGAGGGGCCACTGACATTACCAGAAACAGTCCCGAGCCAAAGAGCCAGCAGCCTGAAGTTATGAAAGCAACACATTATGTTTCAACAAACAACAAATGACAAAATTAACTTCTGAGGATTCCGCATTGTACAGTGTATATTGCACTAGCACTGCAACTAACCATTATTTTTATTATTAATTTGTCTACTCATTATTTTCATGTTCGCTTGTTGGGTCAACAGATTGTAAAAGATATGGGATATATTCAAGTAGTATAACTAGCTAACAAGTCCAAAACAAAAAGATAAGTTTACTATCACATCTGACAAAGAAACTCAAAACTCACTTAACTATAAATAAATAAATACATTGTTTCTGCTCTACATTGTACCAAACTCATAACCTCAGCCTGATAAGAGGATAGTTATCAGCTGAAGGCCGTGTGTTTCCACACAGCTCAGACTATCTTCACTGTTTGAATAACTAACACTGTACTCTGGTCCATGCTACATTGTGCTCGTCACAATCCAACACTTAAATACATAATAAAAATCTAGTCGATCTCTGACTATTTACAAAATATAAAATCTGGGTTAGGTGAGGTCACTTTTCTTTTCCTCTCTGGCTGGTCAGTGTGTTGCTGGATGACAGCATTATTAACAGACTGATTGTTTTCTATAAATTCTCTGCCCCAAGCGGTGAGTTATGTTTGCAATATTAATCTTGTAATGTCACTAAACAGCCTCTGTAGAACTACCATAGGGAAACTGTTCATTTAAGGGGCGATTAGCTATCACTGGAGTTGAAGGTTAAACTTTATATTAGAAGTACTGAACTTGTAATGAAGCTTGTAGAGTGCTTTTTATCTTAGCACTACCTGTATTTTGGTTTAATCCTTCTGTGTGAGAACCATTAATGTTGTTGTATAGACTTCACTAAAAGGTGTCTGTACTTTGATATGAATTTTGACTTATCCAAATGAGAATTCAAAATGTTAATTATTCTTGTGATGTCCTGTCAGCAGGGTTAGGATTAGGACTTCCTGGATAATCTTTTTTGTTTTTCTTTTTTTGTCTTTGACTTCATCTGAATTATAACCGGCAAGCAGTTACACATTGGACACGCAGGATTGCACTATTTATGGTGGTTATCATGGACATGACATGCAAACCATGCTACTTTTAGGTATTTAACATGGATATGGTCACTTAAATAGGCCACTGTAAATGACTGTGCATTAAAGCATGTCACCCAATTATTCTGTTGTTTTTTTTAATACTGTGGAAACAGAGAGAATGCAGACAGTGTTGTTCAGCTGTATCTATGGGAAACCGAAGGATAAGCAACACAAAACCAGAGAAAAACCAAGCAGAGTAAACATAAGAAGGCTAAATTAAAACCAAATGTGTGTGTTTGTGTGTGTGTGCAGGGGGGTGGGGCTGTCTTGGTGAGTTATGGAGTCGGCAGGATGGGGTCACTGGGAACTTTACAACACAACAGACTCAACCCAAACATGCAGCCCGGGGCAGGGCCCGTCTCCCATGACTGCTGCCATTAAAGCAGCAGCTCTTAACACAACAAGGATCATCCGTCACACACACACGCAAACACACACACACACCATGTACATCAGCACACTACTATACTAGGACTCTAATTTACACAACACCTCTCATTGACTGCCAATCCTCTCTCTCCATTAAAAGACGCCTGCATCAGCACAGAGGACAGCTGCACACACACACACACACACACACACACACACACACACACACACACACACACACACACACACACACTCAGCTGCACTGACATACTTAAACAGATGACTGTAGTTTGAAAGGGAAAAGGTCATAACATCTATGTGTGTTTGTGTGTGTGTGTGTGTGTGTGTGTGATGAAATAGGCAGTTTCTATTAGCAAAAAGAGTGAAGATTATCCTATCCTTACATCATCTGACACCACCTGTCAATAGACCAATACACACAGAGGAACATGCCTCACACATGTGCACACATTCAAACATTGATAAACATTGTTTGGCACATGATGCACACACATACAGATTCATTTTTAAAACACCACGCCTCATTTCTTTCCGGAATATAAAGAATATTAACCCCGCCTCTCTCACTTCAAATGTCCAGTCCTTCTGCCACCTTGACATCCATAATCTGTCCACCCCCGATGATCTGGTTTCTCATTACAACACTGGACTCCATAATATTTTAGATTCTCTTGCTCCACTAAAAAACAGATCAGTCTCTTTCGCCGTCTCCGCCCCATGGTTCACCCCCCATCTTCGTCTCATGAAAAGCAAAGGTCGGCAACTTGAACGTCTCCACAGAAAAACTGGTCTCACTATACACAAAGAAATGTACAATAACCACATCCTACACTATAAGGACTCCATCGCCAGCACCAAAACCCACTACTACTCCAATTTAATCACTGCCAATGAAGGAAACTCCAAGTCACTGTTCTCCCTCCTCAACAATACCACCAAACCCCAGGACTCTCTCCCCCCTCACTTATACACAACCTCCTTTTGCAATGCCATTATGTCATTTTTCACTGATAAAATCAAGAACATCCACCTGAACCTCGGATCACTGCCTCACCCCAGCACCTCAGCTGACCTTCCCCCACCCTCACACTCATTTTCCTCCTTCCAGCTCCCCACTCTCTCAGAAATCTCAGAACTCATCCGGAAATCCAAACCATCCACCTGTCAATTGGACCCCCTCCCCACCCAACTTGTTAAAACCTGCCTCCCTTCTCTGGCCCCCCTCATTTCTGCTATCATCCACTCCTCCCTCACCACTGGAACTGTCCCTACACCCTTCAAAACAGCTGCCATTACCCCAATTGTGAAAAAACCTGGCGCCGATCCCTCCAACTTCGACAACCTCCGTCCTATCTCCAATCTACCCTTCATCTCAAAAATCCTCGAAAAAACAGTTGCCTCCCAGCTCCATTCTCACCTATCCCACAATAATTTGTATGAACAGTTCCAGTCCGGCTTCCGCCCACTCCACAGCACGGAAACAGCACTCATCAAAATCACCAACGACCTACTCATGGCATCTGACTCTGGACTCCTCACCATCCTCATCCTCCTCGACCTGAGTGCAGCCTTTGACACCATCTCTCACACCACCCTCCTCAGCAGGCTATCCTCCATTGGCATCACCCACACTCCCCTGGACTGGTTCACATCCTACTTTTCTGGCCGCACTCAATTCATCCAACTCAAGTCCCTCAAATCCACCCCCTCCTCTGTCACCTCAGGTGTCCCCCAGGGCTCTGTCCTGGGGCCCCTCCTCTTCATCATCTACCTCCTTCCCCTCGGCAACATCTTCCGCAAATTTAACATTCACTTCCACTGCTATGCCGATGACACCCAGCTCTACCTCACCACTAAACCTTCATCCTCTCTCCCGCCCACCTCCCTCACCGACTGCATCTCTGAAATAAAAACCTGGTTCACCCAAAACTTCCTTAAACTAAACAGCAACAAAACAGAGGTTCTCCTCATTGGCACTAAATCCACTCTATCCAAAACCGACAGCTTTTCACTCACTATTGACAGTTCCTCCGTTTCACCCTCCCCCCAGGTTAAGAGTCTGGGTGTCATCCTTGACAGTACACTATCCTTTCAATCCCATATCAATAACATTACCCGGTCTGCCTACTTCCACCTACGAAACATCAACCGCCTCCGCCCCTCCCTCACCCCCCACACTGCCGCCATCCTTGTCCACAGCCTTGTCACCTCCCGCCTGGACTACTGCAACTCTCTCCTCTTTGGCCTCCCTCACAAATCACTCCATAAACTTCAACTGGTCCAGAATTCAGCTGCCCGCATCATAACAAGAACCCCCTCTATCCACCACATCACCCCTGTCCTTCAGCAGCTCCACTGGCTCCCGGTTCATTTCCGTATCCAATACAAAGTCCTCCTGGTAACATTCAAGGCCATTCACAACCTCGCCCCCCCATATCTGTCAGACCTCCTCCATGTCCCCACTCCCTCCCGCTCCCTCAGATCCTCCTCCTCCATACACCTGTCTGTCCCCTCCGCCCGTCTCACCACCATGGGGAGCAGAGCATTCAGCCGCTCTGCCCCCCGCCTCTGGAACTCACTTCCACCCCAACTCAGAAACATTGATTCACTCCCCAACTTCAAATCACAACTCAAAACACACCTGTTTAAAACTGCCTATTCCCTCTGATGCCACTTGCCCTGTCCCATCCCTTGAATCTATTGGAATTGTTCTTATTTTGTGTGTTTTTTTATTTTTTTTTTCATTTATTGATATTGATGTTTATTCTAGATGTATTCTTTTATCTCCTTTGTGTACGGTGTCCTTGAGTGTCCAGAAAGGCGCCTTCCAAATAAATTTATTATTATAGATTAAAACACAACTGTTCATAACAGAACTGTCTGTCGTGTTGAATTCAGTTCGATTTAAGTACGTAGTTAAAGTAGTGAGTGCCTGTCTGTGAGATGAGGAAATGCATCTGGAAAGCCCATTGGCTGGTCAGTGTAACTGTTGGTGATGGTCCTCAGTCAGTCAGTAGTAGATTCATAATGAAGGAGACTGAAGATCAGTTTTACAACCTGAGGCTGATACTTGATCTGGATCTTTTCCAGTTCCAATACAGTTGATCAGATTACAGCTACACCATCCTGCTGTTCCACCTACAGCTAATGCTGCTGCTGCTGCTGCAGCTGTCACCACTACCAGCTTCACGTGTTCTATTTATACTGTTACTACTGCGCCTACAACTGCTGCTGCTGTCATTAACCTCACTGAACAATGATCAATTCTGTGATAGTAGACCAGAAGCAAGTTCTGCTACGTTTCAGGTCAGACTTCATTACTTCCTTCAGTCCATCCTCTGTTTGTCTCTGTGCGTTTCCATTCTGCTGCGATCTGGCTGCTCTCATCACGTCTTTGTTCTTCACAGCTAATTTGCCATTAAGGAGGAGCGCTGACATAACATGCCTCGGTGTGGGACTGCCCACACTGACTGACTGGATGCAAAGCCGCTGGAGATGTATCCATTTACTGTCACACCATGGCTCTTGAGTTAATGACATTATAACCTACTTGTGGAGCAGAGAATTAATTGATCACTAGATCAACCGAACATGAAAAGAAAGAATCAATGGTGTAAGTTGTATTACAAACTGTTAGCTGACAACGTGTGTTAAATAAATATCTTTTGGTTTAAGGCTGGTGATTAGACAACATAATATATTTATAGTTTCATGACAAAATGTACATGAGTATTCTCAAAGGTTCTGTATTAAAGCTTTATTTGAACTATGTCTGGTTGTATCAGAGAACCCTAAAACATGCAGCAGACAGGTCATAGAAACACATCAGTGTTTCAGAGTCTACAAATCCATATTTTCCAGTACACAACCAGTGTGCACTCATCTTTCTAGTCTACAGAACTCATAAAGAACAAAGCTGAGAAAGCACAAGACAGAGAGATGAAGGAGGATAAAAGACTGACAATGAAACGAGTATGTAAGAGACACAAACAATGACAACTATGTTGAGTTCAGAAAACAGAGAATAAAAGACATGGTAGTGTGTGGAGGACATAGGAGTTTAGTTATGTAACGATTTATTAAGTAGACAAGCAATCTGTGACACGAAGACTAATCTGTGTCTGGCTGTGAAGGTTTCTGTTTCCAGGTGATTGTGTCATTAATAATAATTAACAACAGTGTTTCTACAGCAGTGTTCAAAGCCCATGACTCAGCAAACTTCATTAATCCAGGAGCAAGGCATCAGGGTACTTCTATTGTACAGCAGCTGCATGTGCTATAAATGTGCCTCAACTAAAGAGAGAGCCAAGACTTTATTCATAGTTTATACTAGAGACAAGCCTTAATAGAGACTGAAGCCTGAAGCAGATCAGAGAACAGGAAGGATTCTTAAAATATTTTTACTGTTAACTGTTGATGCTGTTTGCTATTGACTACATCTCCCTTCATGTTCACCAGTCATCGCGTTAAATCCAGAATAATGTACATTTACACAGGGAAATTAATGGCAAATGTTTTTGATAATAGTTTCATCATTTCAGTCATTTTTAAGACAAAAATGTCAAACATTTTAGACAAAGACAACAATTTGAAGATGTCACTTGGGGCTATGGGAAATTATGATTTAATGCTGCTTTTAAACAAAAAGCACATTCAAGCTACAGTAAAAGAGTTGTTCAGGTAAAAATGTAACTCAGATGTTCTGCTTAATGTGCAACACGGAATTATTTTAATCATATCATTTCATTGTTATTAATTAAAACTGAACTCATAATTGATCAAAAATTTGTGATTCACCGTTTCTTGGGGCTTAGAGCTATAAGCCCAAAGACTGTGTGTGTGTGTGTGTGTGTGTGTGTGTGTGTGTGTGTCTGTCTGTCTGTCTGTCTGTCTGTCAGTACTAGATTTGGATTTTCTGCTCTTACAATAGCAGCAGAGGGGCAGAGATATGACAAACGACTGAAAAAAACAGGAGGAGGAGTCAGACAGAGACAAAAACAACCACAAAACTGTTTGTGTGTGTGTGTGTGTGTGTGTGTGTGTGTGTGTGTGGAAGTCTTTGAACTCTTATCTCTCATGCATGTGCCAGATGGCGCTGTGCACTCTGCTATTACATAATCAAAACAGTGAATCACATTTCCATGCACACACTTGCAGCCACCGTCAGGCGTGCACACACTGTGCGACTCTTGTGAGCAGACAGACGTGCACACAGTCCAAAACTAAATGCCATCAATGTCAAACATTTATGAACCCAATCCTTCAGTCAGGGACAGACACAAAAACATTCAGCTCCAGCAGACTAAAAATATGAGTTGACTGCCATAAACAAACATCCACACTGCTTCAGCATGAGCATGCCTACACATACCACTGTCATCTGAAGGGTGTGTGATACCGTGTGTGTGTGTGTGTGTGTTTGTGTGTGTGTAATAGTATGACATACAGACGACAACAAAAACACCACAGCAACCACACTTCCACCACACTAAAGCATGTATATATGTGTGTGTGATGACAGAGACATAGAGCAGACTGAGCATCAGAGTACTGATTTGTTCACTACTACTGACACGCGCAGGCACACACACGCAGGCACGCACACACACACACACACACACACACACACACACACACACACACACACACACACACACACACACACACACACACACACACACACTAGACACTTTAAGTTTGATCTTTGGTTTCAGCTGACACTAAGTTTTTATTATACTTTGTATTCAATCCTCTTTCAGAAGCCATATGAAGCAACTTTAAGCTATAGTGAAGCATGTGCTCCAAAACCAACCACTCCAGGCCTGCAGTCTGCAGCGCACGTATCAAATGCAGAGCCTTGATTTTACTTAAGTTGGCTTTCAAACTAGTGGAATTGTCAGGTATCTGGTGGTGTCTTGGGGAGAGGTTTCACTCCAGGGCATGAACTCAGGACCCCAAGGTACTAAACTAGGAACTAGGATGAAATTGAACTGATAACAGATTAACAGTATTGTTTGAGATGTGTTGTTCTTTGTATGATTATACTGTATAGACAAGCTGCTCAGTGTTTGATGATTGTTTAGTAGCTGTGAGGTTTGTGATTCACCAATGAGCAAGATTCTGTGCAGCATATTCAACCCATATAGGTCCTGAGCCATTGGCATGCACTAACCCGAGAGCAGGGACTGTGGATGATCTGGTTCTTTTTGTGGAAATGCAGGTAAGATAGACACGTTTCTTAAAAGGTTCTTGGGTTGCTAGAAAAGTTCCTGCAAGTGGAAATCATCGACGTGAGGCAAAACAAGCTGCAAGGAAAACTAGTCACACAACACATCATGATGAATGGGTAGGGTACTGATCACAACACAAGATGATGAATGGTAGGGTACTGATCACACAACAACATGATGAATGGTAGGGTACTGATCACACAACAACATGATGAATGGTAGGGTACTGATCACAACACAACATGATGAATGGTAGGGTACTGATCACACAACAACATGATGAATGGTAGAGTACTGATCACAACACAACATGATGAATGGTAGAGTACTGATCACAACACAACATGATGAATGGTAGGGTATTGATCACACAACAACCTGATGAATGGTAGGGTACTGATCACACAACAACATGATGAATGGTAGGGTACTGATCACACAACAACATGATGAATGGTAGGGTATTGATCACACAACAACATGATGAATGGTAGGGTACTGATCACAAAACACGCGGAGCAGACCTGAAAATACCTGAAGTCATTGCCGGCAGGATTTCACTCTATGTAGGTGAAGGTGATGCCTTTTAAATCAGTAGCTCTTCCCAATCATTGAGCTTCAAAGTAAACCACAGCACACATCTGTCTTGTCTTTACACTGAAACTCTGCTTCAAGACTGAAGGAATTATTATTTTAAAAAGGTAACAACAGCAGTAAAACTCTATTTCACGCTATGATGGTTCCATTTTTCAATGAATTCGCTGTTCACGTGCGTGCTGAACCGTGGGATGGGAAACCATAAGGATCATGGATCAGCTATGTTCCATTACACCACTCAGAAATTCATGTGACAATGTAACAAACAAACTCCCTGTCTACATGGACAAACGTTGCAGCCATTGGATGCTCAAAAGTCACAGTCCAACACAGCTGCTGAACACTGATGACACTGATGAGACAAGTCAAAAACACAACCAACATCTCTGAGACAGGCTCAACGAAACTGATGGAGGTAACTGTGGCAGGGCTGCCACTCAGTAACCATTAATATCCAAGAGCACAAAGACAACACAGTGAGGACGAAGATGGACCCTGATCAGGAGAATTCAATACTTTGTGTTTAAAACTGTGGTGATTGTGTAACGGCTCATATGGCCGGCTGTTCTGATTCTTGTGTCCTGTCTATAAATAGAAAACAAAGGTCTTACCAGGGCAGGCCACTGTATGTGTTTGGCCTTGGTCCCCTGCAGCAGGCCTCCTGCTCCTCCACCTGCTCCTGCTCCTCCTCCTCCTCCTGCTCCCTCCTTCCTCTTGGCCCAGACCAGCTGGTGCTCCAGCAGAAACAGCTGGAAATCCTCGTAGACCTTCACCCACTCTCTATTCTCCCACTCCTGGTCATCAAATTCCACATATACCTGCACAACACACAGAAACAACATGTTCAGTATCAACATCACACACCAAAACAACTGTGATGTCAGCAGGTTTGCATTTCCTACAGGGATCAGATGGAGGTTGATGTTGGGATGGAGCATTTTTTCATCCAAATTATACACAGTGCAGGTTGACACCCCCCCCACATCCTTTAAACACCAGGACCCATATCAAACCATTACACAACTGTTTCTTAAGACATAATAATAGTAATAAGAAGGGGAAGAAGTCGGAGGAGTAAAAGAAGAAGGGGACCGGTGAAGAGGGGGAGGAGGAGGAGGAGGAGGACAAGGGGCTAAAGGAGAGTAAGGAGAAAAAGGAAAAGAAGGAGGAGATAAAGAAAAGAGAGGAAAAGTAATATCTCTGACGGATCTACAATTCTGAATGCATATGAAGTAGAAAGATGTCTAAGTGAAGATCCAGCAGCTGTTTGAAGTTGATCATATTAGATTCAGTTTGATCACAGAACCAACACTGACATAGAAGTATTATAACATAGAAGCCTTTCTATTGATTCTATACATGTAATCATATAATCCACTGAGCGACTGTTGCCAGTGTCTTGTTGCGAGTGGATGTATATGTGTGTGTGTGTGTGTGTGTGTGTGTGTGTGTGTGTGTGTGTGTGTGTGTGTGTGTGTGTGTGTGTGTGTGTGTGTGTGTGTGTGGTGTGTGGGTAGGTGTGTATGTGTGTGTGTGTGTATGTATATGTATGTATGTGTATGTGTATGCGTGTGTGTGTATGTGTGTGTGTGGTGTGCATACATTAGACATGTTTCTCATTTCATCTTCACTCCCTCCTCTCTGATCCTCTGTCCTCTGTTCCCTCATCCCTCCTTCTATATAACTCACCCCTCCCCCACTCCTGCTTCCATAAGCAGAGAGGAAGTGGGATCAACGAGTGCATCTCTCCTCATTCAGCCTCCCACCCTCCCCCTCTCCCATAATGCACTACTGCAGTCGACTGAGTGTTCAGACGCAGCCAGCAGGCACTGAGGACAGCCACCTCAGTCTGTCCTTCTTTGTTTACTGTTACCGCAGTCTATCCATTTATTATTCCATCTGTCTATCCTTTTTCTAACAGCCGACCAGTCTTAACTCTGCACCACCTGCATCTCCATTGGTTATTGATCACCCTGTCAATTTCTGTTGTATCAGTAGCAGTCATTCAGGATCTGCTCCATCTCTCTCACATGTTCACCTCTTCTCTCCATCCTATCATCTCTAATTCATTTCAGACAGCAAAGGTTAACCTCCATCTGCCAATATTGACCAGGGATTAAAAAAAAAAAAGAATATTTAAAAGGGACAGAAATGCATTTATGCTCTTAACAAACATCAAACCAATGAACATAAAAACAATAAACCAGTGACATCATGCTGCTGATGTGAAATGCCAGTAAAAACCATTCAAAAAGAATCAGATCAGTAGGTTTTAAAACACCGAGGAAGAAAATTAAAACAATAAATCCATCATGTGGACAGCTTAATGCTCACTTCCTGTTTAACATCTGTCATCACTACAACCAATTCCCCAGTAATGAAACCAGTTTGCCTGTAAGAGCAGTAGAATCCTCCCTCTAGTCCAGTCTGTTCACCTGGTGTGACCCTGTTGCTTCTTCAGCAGAGTGCAGCCCAGACCACATTCTTCTGTCTGACCCGACTGACTCAGAGAGAGTGCCAACAATGCCTGACTAAAAAACACTAAAAAGCACAATTTCCCTATTGTAACACTATATTTTATGCTAATCTGACATTTCTTAACCTGAGCCTGGACATGAAGTTTTTGTCAGAGCTCAGCCCGGTGGGTCGAAACGGGCTTGTGTCTGGTCTCCATGCTCTAGTCTTCAACTGACAGAAATACACTGAATAATTCACTGTTTGTTATTATTGTCATAAGTCATCTGACTTTTAATTCTCTATCCTGGCAAAACCTGACAGCCACTGTACTGTGTGTGTGTGCGTGTGTGCGTGTGTGTTTTTGTTTCATTGTAATTGTATAAACTAGCATGACTGCCACAAATTAAAAGGATGTACACAAATACAGACACTCATACATGTACACATTTTCAGATGGGACCCAGCCTGTATGTCGGCCCAAGCCATTAAAACTCAATCTAACACTAACTGTTGCCTGCTGGCCTCAGGCCAACCACGGGCCATGTAGGGACAGGAAATTACAGGGCAGTGCTGAGTGAGCCCGTGCTGAAATCAGCAACAGTGACAACAAACACAGAAGCAGCCATTATCACTGCTTCTAACTATCACTTACTATGGAATGCAAACAATGTCATACAATCACAGTTTTGATATCAGTCATGTCACAGTCGGTGCAGAGTGTGACGCAAGACAATGAGATGGTGAAGGCTTTAGAAAAATGCAAAGCGACAAAGAAAACAGAAGATTTGATTCTTTGTGGAGGATGAATTCCCCTGAGTGGAATATTATGTAAGCAAGAAGAAAACAGACTGATACAGAGATCAAAGTGATACATGTGGGAAAATAAAGATAAACCATGTTTTTAGTTGTTCTTTATTACAACTGATGAAGACAAATAAGGGGACCAGTAGTTTTATGAGCCACAGGCAGAAAGACAATAACATACATTGTTATTAAACCTGATATAGCTGAACATTATAACATTATGACATTATATGATCATATCCTCAGAATAAATTACCGCCCCTGTCATTTCTTTAGGTTGTGAAAGATGTAAACTCATCATGTGTCTTTTTACAGAGCAGGAACAACACTGACTGGGCCCCCGGACAAAAGCTTAGCAAAGTGTGTTTGACTACACAAACCAAGTCAGCGTTCGACAGCAGTCGTGACACAACTCAGTTTGATGAAGTGAACACACTGCAGTCTGAGAGCTGCCATAAAAACACAACAATACAGCAAAACTGCAAGCTCACAAGCTCAACACACTGTGACCCACAGGACATTCAAAATGATAGTGATGTACTGGAGACTCTCCAAATGCAAAGGCACAATCATGCACATGGCCTAATTTAATTTCTTACTTATCCTCATTATTACTATTGTTATTATTATTATTATTATTATTATTGTGTGTCTGTAACACACCAGACAGCCTCAACGGTCTCAGTACAATGTGCTGATATCACTCTGCCTCTCTGTCAGGCACATGACAAAAAATGATGACAGAGATAGTGACACATTCCTGTTCAACCTATGCAGCAATCAGATTGTGTGTGTGTGTGTGTGTGTGTGTGTGTGTGTGCTTATAGTACATATTGAACATGCAGAACGCACACTCAGGATAATGCAAAGAGAAGAACAGAAGTGTTCAGTCTGTCCCTCTGTGTGTCGTCTGCCTGCATGCACTGATTACTATCAGCAAACACACTGATAACCTCAATACAGCTACACACACACATAAACACACAAATGTACACAAACAGAGTACACTGATGATTCAGTCAAGAAAAACATACACATGATAGGAATGGGAAAACTCAGTGTCTGGTGAGTCTGTTGCTATAGTAACCAGAGGCAGCAATGAGCATTGGCCACACACACACACACACACACACACACACACACACACACACACACACACACACACAGCCACAGTGAGGAGCAGAAATAGGAGACACAGAGAACAAAGGAGAGCAGGTGCCATACTTACAACAGCATGTGATATGATCAGTATCCACTCTCAGTATCACTACAGGCTGTGTGTCACTCAGTTCTTATGGCCGGATCACAGCACCAGTTAGAGACACTAACCACAGGCTCAGGTCATCAATACAACCCTGCTTCACACTGTGTACATGACCCCAGTGAGAGTTTGGCTGAGTGATTCAGGAACCCACAGCTGGACAAGGGTCCCAAAGAGAGCTGTTTTCCAGGGGCCCAGAATCTGTGGCAGCACCGCTGATGATGCTTCATGTATTTGCCATAATAGTGTTCACACTTACATTGTCATAGTAAACACATACAATTTTCAGTATTTAAGTGTTGTGAAATATTGCTACTTATTTAAACGTGTTTCTCCGACGTTCCTACTATCATGAACAGTGACATTATGCCAGAAGCGTCAAAAATTGCACAAATAGGTGTCACATCTGAGTCATCCTCAGCCCAGAATCTGTATGATCATATCCAAAGATCAATTCATGTTTACCTTCAGATTTACATGTGTACTGTGTAGCGGGTGTTGGGGCATTGGAATTTTGATTTCAGTGAGTCCAGCCTCTCATTTGAGAAATGAAGCTGAGATGCAGCTGACTGCCTCACTCAGGTTTGACAGTTCATATATATATGTGTGTGTGTGTGTGTACAGCGGCTCAGCAGCATATAATCTGCCCATCACTAACGGCTGCAGAGCAGCTTTCTGGCTGGCTGCACATCAGGCTGCTGGCAGCCAATGAGCATGAGGCATGAAAGCAAACGACCAATGCAGATAGAGAAGCAAATCTGCCTTTTAAATAGAGCGCCAGAGAAAGCTGCAGAAAACACATACCGATACAAAATATAGAATACTGGGGAGTTGAGCACGGGAAAAATGGGAGACAACATTTGCAGGAAGATGCGATATTATATGTACTAGATGTGTGTTTGCTCTCCGTCTGTGTGGATCATATATACTGCTGATAACAGTGGAAGTAAGAAATGTCCTTTGTTTTTTAATTTATTGAGTGACCTAGATGTGAACAGTCAACAATATTGAATCAATCAGGCCACAACCCTTTGTGTCATCCTGCAGGAATGCAGTGGTTGTGTTTCTAGTCCAACAAGCCTTTTAACCCTTTTTGATGACTTCATGAGGTTTTTAAGCAGCTACATGACCCTCCGTCTGTTTGTCTGTATCTCAGCCCTAGGGCTGCCCTCTATGTCATGTCCACACACACACACACACACACACACACACACACACACACACACACACACACACACACACACACACACACACACACACACACACACACACACACACACACACACACACACACACACACACACACACACACACAGTAAGCTCTATCCGCTCTCCAAAAACTCTAATCTGATTTATTGAGCTTGACTGCACAGAAAACATGTAGACTAGCCAGGCTAAAAAGAGTCTTTTATAACCTTTACCCCAACCAAAAACCCCCCACCTCCATCGCCTCACACACAAAATTACAACCAGCCGGGGTATTTGAACCCGAGCCTCCCCGCCACTATTTTAGACACAGAGAACTGCTACTCCTGCTGGAGGAAATGTTACGTCAGACCCAACTTCACCACAAACAAGCCTAGTCTTAATGTGAACTACATTTGTCACCAACAGGATTATTGCCAATATACAGCGCATCATTACAGATAATGATGTCGCTGATAACCGTTGGAATGTGGTCATTAAACCTGGCACAGTTTGGTCTGAGTAGCAGAGCTTCTACCCTGACAGTCTGCACTGATATTAAACTAGGGGCACTTCAACAACAATGTCACGTTAGCTAGCTAGTTAGTTACTAAGACATCAGCAAGTAGTAGTGATTGTTTTATGCCCTCAGTTTGAAGTGTGCCTCTGAAAAACTCTGTTTGAAGACCATGTGGCCCGAACACTTCACCCTAACCCTCTATCCCATCAACAGTCCTCACACCCACTTCACCCTACCCCTCAGACGTGAAGACGAACATGTGCCCACCTCTGGAAGTGACTGTGGTTGAGAATACTTCTAAGTATTTAGCAAGGAGCAGGACTCAAAATGAGAGAAATGATCGAGGCTTGAGCTCTTTAAAATGAACCATTATTGGTTTTCCACGCACAAAACCATATTATTAGTTTGTTTAACAGTAGTTAACAAGTAGGCGATAAAACACCATGACAAAAATGAGGCTCAGGCATTGAACTGCTGCAGCACAAATGTCTGTCGTTTCAGGAGCATATTCAACTGACAACTGGCTCATGTCACTGTGAGAAGTATAGGGAGAGGTGGAGGGAGATAACATGGAATAAAACATTGGAAACAGAAATGTGTGTAAGTGATATGCAGCCCAATACGTCTATCACTGAAGTGCCCCTTTGCTGGCATAACCCACCAGCCAAATATTTATGGATGTGTTTCTTTAGCTTGAAAACGACAGATAGCAAAAGTCATTGTCATTTTAAACGAAGGGGACATTTGACCGACAGCAAACTTAATTTCTTTTCTTTTTCTTTGGCCACAAACTGCAAAGGTACCAGTCAACTGTGTATCAGTTATATGGATCAACAAGTCTTAATAATTACGGCACTTTAATAGTGCAAGTACTGCACTACAATACAACAAAAACAGAGCCAATCAGAAAGCTTTAATTTGGAAACAAAGGAGGGAGAGAAAAACAACAACAGCTGAGCTGAACAAGAATAATCACTGTTGTGCTCGAGAGCACAGAACTGCAGGTGCTGAGAGGAGGTAGATCTGTGGACTGTAAGGAGGGAGGAAAACAAATGAGACAGGAGACAGAGATTATGTAAAGACAAAAGGCAAATCTGTACGCGCCTGATAATTAAAAGAGCATCATTTGAACTTTAGGAAGAAAAAGCAAAGATGTAAAACCTGATTACTATGAAATGAATGAAAGAGCAATAAAAAAAAGAGAAACAAGATGATGAAAGAAATGGATTTGATGGCATGAGGGAGGACATAGACAAAGAGAGGCAAGGAATTAAGAGAGGAAGAGGACAATGATAGAGGGGAGAGCATCACCGGTGACAGACAGCAGAAAATGAAGCATGAAGGAGAAGAAATGTTTTAAGAGGAGGATGAAACGGAACAAAGGAAAGAAGGAAAAGGAAAGGGAAGAGAAGAGATGGGAGGTTTGTGATGTCAAGAGCAAGAGGGAAATGAAGATGAGAGCATCATCTGTGCCCAGTGATGAAGAAGGTGTCAAATAGAACTGAAGGCAAAAAGATTCCAACATGATAAAAGGAGGATGGATGAGATGAACACAAAAAGAGGATAGTCAAGCTGCCTGGAATCTGAGTTACTAGTCTACCGCAGCGGCAACCAGGTTGACAACGCTGTAACCAAGGCTCCCCTTCCCTTGACAACGGACCAAATGATGCTGCTGCTGCTTTCTACTGCTACAGAATATCAATCAGCAGAGGAGAGAGGGGAGAGACACACAGACTTTGATAGAGAGACGGTCCCCCAGAGGTACATAAATATATGAAGCAGCTTCTGAGTCGCTGGGCTGCTGGCTGGCTTCCCCTCGCAATTACCAACGAGCAAGAAAGAGTCAGTCGAGGGGGGGAGAGAGAGAGAGGAAGAGAGAAATCTCATCATGCAGGGACAGCGAGCAGAGAAGAAGAAATCTCATGCAAAGAAGAAATTCAAGCAGAGCTGCTGTGGGCAAAGACACGTTTGATGTTTCCTGCTAATATAAAGCACACAGACTCACTACGATAGTGTGTGTGCGTGTGCGAGTGTGTGCGTGTACATGCATGGTTTCATCACTACTGAAATTGCTAAAAGTGAAAAACGCAGGGCAATATTTCAGTGAGAAGACCTGCAGATGAATGAGAACAAAGGAAGATGGAGGGGCAGCTAGACAGAGGGATGAAGAGGAGATGGAGGGAGAGATGGAAGGATGGAAGCTAATCATGCATGACTGAAGGTGAATGGGCCGTGCTGTGGATGTTCCAGTGTAAATGCTCCTACATCCAGGACAAGACATTTACAGCCATTGTACTCCTTGTTGGTTCTGCACACACACGCACACTTCACCTGCAAACCTACAGTCTGACTCACACGCTTGTTCAAATGAAACTCATCACTGGTACCTGGTCTTCAAACTGAAACGGGCATGGAGGACTTAGTTTCATAATATTTGGGACAATATCATGATATGAAATTCCGGATATTGCCTTTTACATGCAACAAGCACTGTGCACTAACCCTAACCCTTTCATCACTACTCTTCAACTGAGAACTACTTTAAGTGTTAATGTGCAAACTGACAATTCAACTGTCCACAGGTCTCAGGTCACATCTCTGCATTCAACAAATACAATTCTGCTGCTTTATACTACGTTCAGCTCTTACACTTCAACTGCCGTATCAGCTAGGGTTGGGCCGATGAAGGATGTCATCGTCCAGGCTGACAGCCACGACTACTGATCCCTGAGCATCGTAACATTGTGATTCAAAAGGCTCCCAACCAGAGAGCACAATGAAGCGGCGTGTCCCCTCAGAGTTGCTGTTGTTTGTGAAATGTGGGGAGAGGAAATGATAGAAGCATGTTGCTGCTCAGTGCACTAACATTACGTCTCCTTGTTCCGTTAATAATTTTCTTATTTAACCGACTCAGTTAGAAGAACCCCAGACACTCGGGTCAATTTGTGGCAGCAGTGTTTCTGTTCCCGCCGGCTGCTGTTTCTCTGTCATGTGTTTTTTATACAGTTTTCTTAGCGTAGCTTCCTCGGCTAGCTGACCAATGTTTTATGCATGTGGTGCGGAGACGAGGATGCTTTTAAACCTGGCACAGGGATGTATGTCGGTGGTAATGGGAGAAAGTATCAACTCCTTTCAATGCTTATACGTCGAGTGAAACTTGCAATGAATGCTCCTATTCCTATACAGTACAACATTTGACCTGTTTACAACGTGTGCACTTTGCATCTTCAAAATCACACCTGAACTTTTCTAGGGCTGCACAATTAATCGCAAAATAATCAAAAATGCAATATCCAAATCGCAAGAATTGCAATTATGTTATTACTTTTAAGGTAAACTGTGTCACAAAAGAATGGCAAGAGACCAGGAGAAATGTCGCATCATCATGATTTTACTAGTTTTTCAATGACAATGAAAATTGTGATGTAAAATTTTATCATCCATAATAATCATGAAATATGTTGCAATCGCAATATCTGTCAAAAATAATCGCAATATCACTTTTTGACCATATCGTGCAGCCCTATTATCTTCAAAAACGAAATGGCCTGTTCTAGTTCAGGATTCTTACACTGTGTGTTGTATTATTTCCTCCACTATATTCAATTTAAATAGCTCCAGCCTGACTTCTCAAGAACAAGTGAAAAAAGGACACCTCACATGTTTATTCCACTATCATTATTAAAGTTTCCACTCACAACATCATCTTTCACTTCTTCACAATGTGCTACAGCCCTGATTCCAAAAGAATTTGTTGTCCTCAGTTCCCAAACACTTACTGAGGGTTTTAAAAGGAAGAGTTGATGCAACAGAGCGTTCAAGGCCATAGGTTTTAAATGGAAGCCACACACAGACCAGGCTGAGGTCTAGAAAAGATTCATAATGTTTCCTTTAAGTCACCAAACTAATAAAATGCATTCAACCCAGTTCAACAAGACTACCAAAAAGATGAGCTTTCGAGTGGTCTAACTGGGCTGAAGCTCCAACACAACAGAGACTAGATCCCACAATACTGCTATGAACTGGACCCGTCATTGCTATTTTACACTAAAACAAATGGTGGTGGCATTTCTAGATAGCATGTCGGCGTTCCTGAAGCAAGAGGAGTGATGTCTAACACATCAGTGCTGGTAACAGTGTCCCATCATGCTGGCTCACCCTTATATACAGACACCAATTCAACTCTGTTACTACCTCCACTGCCAGCTTAAAGGCAGAACAACAATGACCCCCTATTCCGTGTTTATACGTTTAATATAGAATGGCAAGTTGTAATAACAGCGCAACATGCCCGCCATTAACAGGCTGTGTAAAAGGGACTACAGACAGCCAGGACACAGAGGGGAGAAGACTGGCTCTGTTATGGAGGCTCACTAGGGTGCAAGTAATGTGAAGGAGAGACAGAGAATAAGGGAGCAGATGAGCTGAAGTAATACCCAGTGACAGCATGAAGAGACATCCCCTCTTCTACAAGGTCATCTCCCTCTCTCTCTCCTTCCCTCTCTCTCTCTAGAGAGCGGCTGTGGCTCAGGATGTAGAGCAGGTCGTCCACTCATCACAGGGTCGGTGGTTCGATCCCCAGCACTGGCTGCATGTCCAGTTGTCCTTGGGAAAAATACTGAACCATCGCTGTGAGAGTGTGTGAATGGTTTTGGACAGAGAGTGCTTGCCCTTGAAAGGCAGCCTCTGCCATCAGTGTATGAACGTGACAGGTGTTGTAAGGCCCTTTGCTGCATGTCATGTCAAATGTTGGGTTGGGTTTTTCTCCCTTTTTTGACGTTGTGAGTTAAGTTTTGACAATCTTCAAAGTCTAATGTATGGATCTGGATGTAAGAAATCAGGTGTATTTCGGTGGCTGGTGCCTCTTTCTGCTCTACTGAGTGCCATTCTAGTTTCATATCACAATGTGACAGTAGGGCGGCAGTGGCTCAGTCCACAGGGACTTGGCCTGGGGACCGGAGGGTAGCCGGTTGGAGCAGTTGCCAGTTGCTGGAAAGGTGTCAGTTCACCTCCTGAGCACTGCCATGGTGCCCTTGAGCAGCTGCTGCTGGTGCCTCATATGGGGCAGCCCCCTCACTCTGACACCTCTACGTTAATGCACAGTATAGGTCCTGTGTGCGTATGTGTTTTTCGGGCCCTTGTATGTAAAAGAGTGAAAAAAAACATAATTTCTCTGTAAAGGGATTAATAATGTTCATCTTCTTCTTCTTATACAGCAGAAAAACAAAATTTACCAATGCCAGTTTTTTCTGATACTGTGCTGCTCTGTAGAACAGCTCTATATAAATGCATTTCCTTTTATCATTTCCTATCTGTCAAACTTACAAGAGAACCAAAGCCGACAGACACAAGATGGCAAGAAGGACAGAAAGTGTGGAGACGTGCAATGGATGTGTGGAAATTGGGGGAAAGTAGGGAGAAGTAGGCGAAATGAAGAAAAAAAAGCTGGCAGACAGAGAAGGAGATAGACGGAGAAAAAGATAGAGAGCGAGCAGGAGAGAAAGAGGGAAAGTAAACAGCCTTGAGCAGAGTGATGTGACCCAGCTCCCCCTCCTTTACTCCTCCTTCATCTCCTCCATACGAAGGATGTGTGGGCCCAGGAGAGAGGAGGGAGGAGGGAGGAGGGAGGGAGAGGTGAGAGGAAGAGAGGGAAGGAAAAGGCACATCCAAAAATAGCACTGTGTTGTTGTCAATGCATTACGAGGAAAATACTAACTCCAACACTTCCTTCTGAACCGCTGATTTCAGCCTGTTTCATCTTAATGCGTTTCCACATTTTTTTACAGTCTGCACTGCATTAGCACCCAATGCAAACATATTTACTGAGCTACCACAGGTTATCACAGTCAACATGTCTAAAGTACCAATCAAAGTAAACAAAGTGAAGACATGTGAAGAAGATTCAGAGGTTTAAATTGTCTTACACCAACTTTTGCTCAATAAATTGAATAGAAAGTCATCTTTTTAAAATATCAGTAAATGCGTATATTTGTATTAATGTTACTTGGATGGTCCATAATATTTTCACTGCAGACCAGAACCAATAAAGTGCAACTGTTTCAGAGATGGAGGCATCCTGATACTTTTAGAGTTCCCTTGATTCCTACTGAAGACCTATATCTGAAGAAGCTGCCCAAAGAGGATGTTGGGGACTATTTTCAGCAGCGGGTGTGTTCATGGTAATGAAGGAAGATGTCACCCAGTGAAAAAGTGAGGAGCACTGATGTGTTTCTAAATTAAGCTCTATGACACAGAGGAATAGGACACACATGGGGTACGTTCATGTATGTATAAAGATGTTGACTTTAAAGGGAGCAAACACATTTTCAAACAAGACTGAATGAAAAAGTTGTGGAGAGCCGCCTCCATTCTTGTAATCCTCTGATTCCTGTATGCTGACTGACTCGTGGACTTAGACTACAACCAAATGCAATCTGTTTCTCAGATCCAGCCTTTAGAGCTGCCTGTCCATCATTTGGAAGTGAATAGGTCAGATTTGTTTGGTCAGTCATTAATAAACCTGTTAATCAGCTCCGTCTGCTGTGGAAACAACATATGTATACTGTGAATGCAGTGCTGCTTGTGGTGGTGGTCAACACGCAGTCACAGCAGAACAGTGACATCAGTTGATATGTCTTGTTGCACATGATGTTAACAGATGAACTATTGTATGGCTCTTTATATTCTATGTGCTCTCAGATCTCAGAATAGCGTCACAAGTCAATTTTCATCTCTGCTCTTTCTATCTTCAGCTCTGCAGAGCTGATAACGCTTTCTGAATCCATTTTAGAAATGCCAACTAACCTAAATCAATTGTCAGAAATAAAACATTTTTGATTATCGAATAAAAGTCATTTGTCTTTGTCATTTTGCAAAAATGTCATCCACTGCTCCCAACTTCGTCTTTGCTTCTCCTCCCTGGTTTATATCAAATTAAATGTTCTTTGGGACAAAACACGACCTCTTCATGATCCGATGAGTTGCCAGTTTGAACAGCATTAGTCAGATTAGAAGCTGAGGTGACAATATTCGATCACATTGTAGTGAAAAACAGAATCTAATAAAGAGCCATAAACCCTTTCTGAAATATGGAATACTGTAGAGAATATGGGCGGACAGTGTTGAATATTCAGCAGAAGGCGAGGACACAAACTGGAAGAAAAACAAGGCATGCTTTTCTTTTCTCTCAGCCACTTTTTCTTCCTCTCTGCATTTTCCTTCCTCCCTCCTCTCTCACTCCATCCCTCCTGATAATACAGCTCTAATAATAGCTGAGTTGCATCGAGACAATCGTTTGGTGGAATCTAGGGCAGCCACTGCAGAGGCAGTATGGGAAAATCCCTCCCGTCTTCTCCAGCCCGCATGCCTGCCTGCCTGCCGACTGTGCACGCATATGTGTGTGTTAGCATTCAACCCATCCTACATAGAAACAAACAGACATAGGAGTTGGGACTTTATACCTACAGCGTCTACTGCTGGATGTGTTTTTAACAGAGGGAAAAACTTTATGAAACTCTGCAGACAGCCTCTTCACTGTGTTTCACTGCATCCGTCAGTAGAAAATGTGCCCCAAGCTTCTGAATAGTTCTTCATAGAAACAGTGTGCCTGTGACACAAGGAGCATAACCAGATAAAATCACTCCAATACACCCATAAAAAATTATCTTTATCTATAAATCTTAAATCAAACTACTGCAGCACCTCGTATTCAGTCTTTGTATGCAGAATAATGGTAGTAAACCAGGACAAAGAGTGGTGGAACAGATGAAAAACTGCACAGTATGGTAAAACATTTCTATTGTGATTATTTTGGCATATTTCATGATTGTAATATGAGTCACAATTAGTGAGAATGATCATTTTGGTTCACAATTTTCTGTTTAACTGAAAAACTATACAAATCATGAGTTAGTTCCTACATGTGGAGAACAAGATATATCGGCGAGGACGTCTCTGTTGCACTACATTACTTCTTTATATGTTTTACTGTCATACATTTTACCATGCAGCTACTGTAATTTGGATATTGCACTTGATCATATTGTGATTACAATAATATTTTGTTTAATTTTGCAGCTCTAGCTGGACATGCGTCTGGAAAATCAAACTATTAAACATTCTTAACCATCAGCTAAATGAATGTGTTACAGTTGTGGAGCCCTGCTGTCACAACCCCTTCACATAATGCATCTCAGTCAGTTTCTGGTGCCTTCCTGTATGGACAGGCACACGCTGTAGTTGTCCCGTAATTAGTCAGTGGCCCAGCAGCAGCTCTCACCAACAATGGACTATAGAAAGCTTCTTATAATAGAGTCTTGACTGACTGCAACCTTAAACAGTTGAACCTAATTAAAAGGCTATTATACCACTCATATTGGAGCATATGCAGGGTATGACATGATATTATGTCATAATGGCATTTTTGTTTTTTTCTCACAGACCTCATGTCAACATTTGAGAATAATTTGAATTACCACTGTAATATTTACTTTCTTTTAATTAACTACAAAAATGTGTTCTTTGTATTGTTTACCAAAAGTTCTTCTGAAGGAGATTGTTCCCTGCAGATTCATTTAATGTTGTGTGTCTCTAGCATGAAGCCAATGCTGACACTAAACCGCTGACCTTTAATTCACATTTGATATTTTAAATGATGAAGATATTGACCTTTTTTATTTACAAACATCTGCTGTAGCTTCCCTTGAAAATATCTGGACATGACATGAGATCTACATCTGATGATGTCATGGGTGACACAGGGGACAATACATAAAGGTTATGGACTGGATTAAAGAACAGAGTACTGGAGAACCACACACAGTGTATCTGTATTGGAAGTAACTCATACAGTAATAACATCCCTGAAGACCACAGTAGATTTTACATCTCATACTTCAGGTTCTATTGATATGACTTCACTACTGTTTTCTATCTCTTACAGAATGGCATGTCTAGAGGCCAAAGTCCTGTGGCTATCTGCTGAAAAGTGATAGTTGTCAAATCCCCTGGACATTTGTGTGATCTTGGATCCTGGGTTAATTATAATATAATTATAATATATACACATATACATATATACACACATAGACACACACATATATATAGTATATTAAAGGATCCAAGATCACACAAATGTTCAGGGGATGGGTTTAGTAGATAAGAGTGGGGTGTAAAGGACAAGGCCAAGCCTGTCCATCTGCTTCCACACAGTTCACAGGTGCCTCATCATGATGAGGGGATACTGCTGAGTATGTGCACAGCACAAGGTTTGTGTTAATTCCCCATCGTTAATTAAGATATAGCAACCATCCTATCCAATTTCATCCAATAACTGGAAAATGTATCCATACAAACTGTCAGGGAGACCTGTTGTTTCTTTATAACTGAACAGACCAACAGCATCAGTGTGTGACTTCAGATAGCACACCACTGTTCCACAAATAGGGGTAATGTGTGTATCACAACAGTGTCTGCATCTAGTGTAATGTTTAACATACAGCCGTGGTCAAACATTTACATCCACGTGTGAAGAACATGTACATCATGGCAGGATCCAGTTCCAATGATTTCTACAGCACTCATTTTTGTGTGACGAATGAGAGGAACACAAACGACTTTGTAAAAAAACAAAAGCATTCATGACGTTTGGTTCAGTAATTAATTTATTATACGTAGTCAGGAAAGTCACTCGGAGCCCTTTTCAAAGCAGTTACAGGTCCCAAATGAGGTGAAAATATCCGAGAGACATTTAACCAAATAATCGAATCACTGTATGAACCAAACTAATGAATGTTTTTGTGACAAAGTCGTTTGTGTTCCTCTCATTCCATCACAGAAAAATAAGAGCTGTAGAAATCATTGGAACTCAAAGCTGCCATGATATACATGTTCTGTATGTATGTTTTAAATCTGTCTGACATAACAACTCCATCCGCAATCAATTAACTATTGGACTATTGTATGTGCACCTGGCTGTTACAATGTTGTTCAATGCACAATGGTTTTGATGGGCTACATAATTAACCACAAGCTTCACCAGCAGCTATGATCAACCTCAGGGTGCAAACAAACAGCCTTTGACCATGGCAGTCCCCCAGCTTAGTGCAATATTTAAAAACTGACCAGCAACAGGGACAAATAAAATCAAGTCTATACTGATAAGACAAACAAAAACTGGACTCACAATTCCACCAATGTCACAGACACAAACACACACACACACACACACACACACACACACACACACACACACACACAGGCTAGTCAAATTACCATCATGTGAACACTCTGTGGTGTTGTGTCAGGCCAACATGAGAAACAGGGCTGGCTTCTACTACCGATTCATGTGACTTGGCTAAGACTCAACTGTGTGTGTGTGTGTGTGTGTGTGTGTGTGCACGTGTGTGCACGTGTGCATGTAGGATAGACAGAGTGAATGAGGAAGACGGAAGAAAGAAAAAATGTGCATGTGTGTTTCTAAGACAGAGAGAGCTGAAAGGACAGAGGAGAGGCCTCTGGGCAGCAAGTTTCCACTCACACACGCACACGCACACTCACACACGCATGTGCACACAAACACACAGAACGAGCTCTGGGGTTGATGTTGTGAACAAAGAAGACCTCTATTTGAGCAAGCATGCAAAAGTAGATCTGCACTGGGTTTGGAGAGCTACAAGAATGAGTGTGTGTGGCGTGTGTGTGTGTGTGTGTGTGTGTGTGTGTGTGTGTGTGTGTGTGTGTGTGTGTGTGTGCGTGTGTGTGCTGCAGAAGACAAATGGTCTCTGACATCTCAGGCTATTACAGAGAACAGCCTGGTACAAGAGAGGGGAGACGAGGAGAGGAAGATGGGGGAGGGAGTGTGAGCAGGGGAGGAGTTTGTTGATGACCTCAGTGTCATATAAGTACATATAAACCTCCATCAGCATAGATGTGATCATGTCTGTGGTGTGGTTTATACTGCCAAACAGATGCATACAGACAGCTGCAGACTGGATCAGTAGTGGTTCTGTTCACACTACTTTTTGGACTCTGCGTTCCACACGTGTGCAGACGTCTCACATAGCTTGTTGTAGTATAGTGGCCATGCATCACAACAAATTAGAGGTACACAGATGTCTGCTAAGCGCCTACGCATACACTCTCTGATGACCAAATTTACATCATGCATTCCCTAGTGGACCCTCACAGACCTGCTTTTGACAGCATGACAATCCTTTATTTGCTTCTCTCTCTGTGGTACTGTAGCTCCTCCACACTTTGCAGTGCTGAAATATGGCCCAAAAGCCAAAACAAACAGTCAAAAACAACAACTGATTTGTGACACATCCTATTTGCTAATCAGATTAATGGACTGACCCGTAATTGGTGAGACTTATTGCTTTTCATTATGTTGGTGCTAATGGATATTAGATTAGAAAAAGTCAGGAGAGCATTACATCTGAGGACCAAACATTCACATATTCACAACAGTGGAGGTTCTCTGTTGCAGCATGTTACCATGAAATCTGCTTCCCCCTACATAAACACCAACCTTCAACCAAAACCACAACCAATCATTTCTGCAATGCCAAACCTAACATTAACCTACATTAAATCTCAACCCCAACCATGGAGAACAATGGTATGTGAACCACCCATTAAAGTGGAACTGATTTCGACAGACTGGTCCCTACTTTACAGACATTACATTAATATAGTGAACTAGATGACCAGGTTTCTTCAGATTTGTTTATATAATCAACATGCATCTCAGGTGTTCTGATCACAAGTCGACAGTAGATCCATTCACACCAGGCATTACAAAGCATCTTCACATTTGCCTGAATGACCACTTGTGATTGGATGTTGCTATATAAATATATATAAATATATGTATATATATATATATATATATATATATATATATATATATATATATATATATATATATATATATATATACACACATGTATATACATATATGTACAAATAAACACGTACACCACAAGACCGTCATTTGTTTAATAGAATTATTCTATTCTATTCATTCTTATGAAATGTTTTTTTGTAAAAGCAAAGTGCAGGTCAGTCTTCAGTAAAGGTTTTCTTTTATTTATACCACTACAATATTTTCTTCATTATAGACAGTACAACAGTTAGCCTGGTGGTGCAGCGGCATTCTTGCATTCTTGAAGGAAAACGTGCCAGCGCCAAGCTAACATTTCTGCAGAGACTGCAAGATTCCAGAAGACCAGAGTTCCTGGATTTCCCTTCCTGTCTTTCATTTATTTCCTCTGGTTTTCCCTCCAGTCGGCTGACAACATCTAATGTAACAATTGTGTAAAACAAACCATTACAGCTATAATACTACAAGCAGAATCTGATCAGCTTTTCTAATTACAATCAGTTGTGCTTCCAAAAGGAGACCACTGCAGTTCTGATCAATAAAAAAAGCAGTCACACACAAAAATATGTACAGGCCGGAGAGTTGTTAGTGTCTGATTAAAGGGATCACTCTCTCCTCCTACTTCACACCTTGACATGCTCAGGGTGTGTTAGGATTCCAGTGTTACCTGTCTGAAACCTGACTCCACACACACCCACAACCAGGCAGGAGAGTAGAACAACTTGTTTCCAGAGGCGGTTATTCTAGTGGCGTTAATTACCATGAATGAACTGGCTCTGGACACACACACACACACACCCATACAACCACACACCCACACACACACACACACACACACACACACACACACACACACACACACACACACACATACAGCGCCTCCAGTTTCATAGCATTAGACACACGAGTGGAGACACTTGGCAAAATTGGATTGTCTGTTACTGCCCTCTTTTATCCTCTCCCCTTTTCCTCCTTTACCTCAATGCCCTCTCTCTATCCTTTTCTCCTCTCTATCCTTTTCTCCTCTCTATCCTTTTCTCCTCTCTCCATGTCTTCACTTTGCAGAGGAAGATACTGTTCAGATACAGTAGCCAGTTATTACTGCTGTCAGACACACATTACAACTGAGTCAGCAGGCAGTCTTTTTATAAACAGTAGCTCTAGAATAAAGTCATTAAATGCCAGAATACTGCCAACAAAAATGAGTTGTAGTTTATGACACAATATCAACGTAACAACCATAAAGATAAAAGTTCAGTGCTTGTGATCATAAGTTCATACTACACATACATACACCTGATGACAACTGACTAGACTCCATACAAACTGAGCTAACAACTCGATTCGCTGAAGATGCCAGTGAGATAAAGACACTCACGAGGTCAAGCTCTTTTTCCATTTCAGCTTACCAACTATGGAAAGAGAAGTTCCACTTTCTAGTTGGTTCCAGAGCTTTCAATCATATCACATGGTCTTTATCAACAGAAGGACTTTTCTCGGTTTTCAAGGAATTCCTTAAAAAAGTCTGAACTGAAAGTTCTCAGAAAAAAATAGAAATTCCCATGCCAACTAGACAGTCTTTCCACTGATGAAAACTGTGTGATATGGCTAAAGGCTCCTGAACTTGCTTGTAAGTGGACCTTGAGTTGACTTGTTTAGTGAACTGCTTTGTCTTCCACTTGATCATGCACAGAATACTGTGAAGTGTGTGCAGCAAGGATTTCTAATAGATATTTTAGGGGCATTTTGTCTGTATGTTGATAGTGGCAGGAACATCACAGACAGAAAAGCAGAGATAAGGCAAGTTGTATCAGGGCGTGGATCTCAGTGCAGGACTGCAGGTATTGCACATGATTTCACTGGTTCCTGCAAATCTAGCACTTATAATGTGGGAAATTCCTGCACACGTTTACAATGTCGTCTAAAAATGTTCAATCAATGTCTGCACCAGTGTTTGAAGGCAAGACAACTGGCTGGAAGCGCCTCAGCAAACGGACTGACCTCTGCCCTGGACAACACACTTAGGGCACTCTCTCTCCTGGCTCTACAAGGCTATGAGCCATCTCTCCTGTTACACTGTCTCCTGCTAGCATATACAGACAGCTTACAATTATTTAAATTTGAAGGCATGTAAACATGGGCCGCTGGTTACAATGTAAATCTACATTATCTGAAGTGGAACCCGCCCGGAAAATAACACTGGAGCCCGAAACGAGTAGCACAAACGACACTGCGAGTGATGTCATTGTTACCAACATTAATCTTCAGGATCCTCAGACAGGTAGCAGTGAAATTACTCAGGTGAAGCAACAGATTAAGACACATTTCAGGCTAACAGGCTTAGAATGTGGCTCAGACTTATAAACAGTGAGATAAGCTGCTCGATTTGTAAACCCGCAACACAGTACAGGGAAAGAATTGAGCATGGATAAAAGAGAGCCACCAAAGACAGACTTGGGATGCTGATACAGCTCAATCACTAAGAGAAGAGAGGAAATAAAATACAACAAATTACAGCAATGTACTGGACATAGTTCAGAAAATCCCTTAAGCTGAAGCAAAGTGATGAAATACAATCTGGTGTAAGAACAGGACAATGTTAGACCTACAGAACAGGGTCAAATCCCCAGAAGTGTTTATATCCTCCTAGTGTAAAGCCTTCAGAGTCATAATCATTAGGCCACCGAATTTCACATAATGTTCATTTCATTCTGTCTTGTTTCCACTCTGACTGCAGCAGTGTGTCTGAGTGGGTGCCTCCCACCAGGAGTGGTTCACAGGCCTTCAGGCAGCAAACAGTTTGAATCCAGCCAGAGACAAGCAGAGACTAGCAGTGATAGAACCACAGACAGTCATGCAGCACTGCTGGGTTACATGAGACACATTCAAAACAAACTGATGATTCACGTACTAGGCTTGGCTTTACAAACAAAGATGTAAAATCAGGATGTCTGTTAGTTGTACTACGTTAAGGCATCATGATACCCTCAGTATTACAGCTTGAATAGAATAATAATGACTGTAGGTCTGATAATTCTTCACACCTTTAACTGATCATTCCTATCATGATCATAAAGCTCATGCAAAGTTTACCACAGGCTTGAATGAATATACATCACAAACTGCAATATCCCGACATAACCAGCAGGAACATCTCTTACATTACGTCTAGACTTTGCTTAGAGATAAGATCATTTCCACATCAAAGTAAGGCTTTATAAATAACTTCTTCCTTGTGATTTCCTCCTTAAGTCATACTTAAGATCAAAACTGATCCTAAGTCTGTTTTATAAATGAGGCCCCTAGGTTGTGAATTGGACTATAGTAGGCTAACAATCCACCATTTCAGCAGAAAGCGTATGTGAATGCTAGAGAGGCAGGCATGTAGAACAATGCGGGTGTGTAATGTGAAGCACATTCATGGCTTGGATCTGCATACAGAACAACATCTGGTGGAGTATTCAGAGCTGAATATCTGCAACACACTGAGCCAACAGCAAGCAGACACCATATCAGTATTCTCCTCCTCTGTCATGCTCTCCCACACTCTCTTTCTCTCATCAATTATTTATATTTTTCTATCATAAACAAGGTCATATTTCTACTCACACAAACCAACACTACATATGGCTGCTCCAACTTAAAGTCAGGCCGAAGAAAAAGGTATAGAAGGCTTAAATATACTTCTCATTTGTAACTGACTAGTTATAGTCCCACTTTTCACTGTAAGTGCATCTGTTTGTGTTTTAATCCAAAAACCCATTGTATTTCAGATATAAACTGTCATGGTATCAGTGATTATATTAGTAGTGTCTTGGATGAAATTTAACTGATGGTGTTGTAAAGTAAGATAATGCTTTTTATTAAGTAAATTAAAGCTGCTGCAAGTGATATATTTTTTATTAGAATAAGTGTTGAATAGCTCTATATTCCCATGACCCATGCCTCCTCCTGCTCATGCAGTACAGGAGAAAATACATTTTCTGTTATCCCTGCCTACTTTATCCAATCAGGACAGAGAACTCCATAAAGAGGCGGTCCTGTCTGCTTGCGAACACACAAAGCAGCAAACAGGAGGATCCTGCTCTCTGTCTGACAATGACTTCTGCACATTCATGTGCTAACGCAGACGGGAGGAAGGGGACTGATAACTGCTAAACAGACAGAAGTTACGCTTCGCTTACAGCAGCTTTAAATACAACACAATTATTTTCACTGACACTTGGACTGTGCTTGTAGACGTATGTGTGCTTATAATAGGTTGATGCACAGAGATTTTTTTAAGATAGGGTGACCCACCACACCTGTTTGATGACACATTCAAATGTTGATTCATGTTTATTCAGCGCATAAACAATTGAATTTTAATGTCAGGTTTCCACACTGGTTTCTCCAGCACTAGAACCATCAGGTATAGATGACCGACAGGCTGATTCTACGTTTAATGCAAAGGCAGAATAAGAGAAAAAGCCCAGAACTCCAGAATAAATAATGAAGCAGAATGGACTGAGATATCAGGACTCCATCTGGGGCTTTAAATAATCACTAACAATCAACCTAATGATGGTCATTGACCAGTGAGTTACTTGGGTGGTCTGGTTACTTTGGCAGGTCACCAGTCTCTGTTCAGACTGTTTGAAAGAGAGAACATATCAGAAAACATCTTCTGGCTGCTCAGAAGTTAAACTCAATGGGGAGCCTCTGAAACCTCTTTTCCTCTTCTGATGTGTGTGTGTGTGTGTGTGTGTGTGTGTGTGTGTGTGTGTGTATGGTGAACATGTCTGATAAGGGCATCACTCAGTCAGCTCAGACCCCTTGGGGAGAGAAGAGTCGAGCTGTAAAGTGTACCCAGTGACACCACTGTTAAATGGAACACATACACATGCTGAGTCTCTCCTCCCATGCCTTCAATGCAGGTAAAATTAACATGCAAAATAAGACATGAAATGCAGAAAATTAATGTTGTGTTAATGTATCCATTTCCATAAATAAAAGGATGTAACCATGGCCCTGTGTACAGTCACTGCCTTTCACTCTGGCCTACACACAAGGCTTTCTACAACACGCAGAACACAGTAACAAACAGTGTAGCCACAAATCAGGCTGGTCACATTTTCAAATACAACAATGGAAATTCGGGATGTGTGATGTAATTTTCCCATCATCAGGGAATCTACATCTACACACTCCGATACATTAGGTGGTTGTATACATCTTTAAAGTTGGTTTGCGAACCACAAATAAAACAGAGAAGAAGAAAAAGAAGAAAGAACAAGAGTGAAAATCATCACTATATCCTCGCCTCTCTTACCCTCAGGTGTGCATAAACTACCGGTGAGGAACTTATTTCAAAATATGTGTAGTATCTGTTATTGTATTGGCTGACAAAAAATCCATATTGTGCATCGCAAATGAAATGAATACAGCCTTGACATTGCTTGTAATGGATTACACAACTCAAGCAAGTTTAAAACATCCTGTTAATTGGTTTAAAAAATCTGAAAGACTACAGTGGGTTTGTAACATGGTTGGCAGTGTTGTAAAGAGCGTGTGATTTTTGGTAATCAGTCACAGTCGTGGTCCTTGAACTTGGTCCTACTTTTTCTCGTCCAGGTCACTTTTCTGCCATCATTCTCTACAGCTAGGAGTTCACTGATGTCTTTGGTGGCATCCCACATTCAAGTCCCGGTTCTCATATTTTTAATGCCTGTGTTTACAAACAATGAATGTATTACCTTAAAAAATCATTGCAATGAAGCAACCAATCGGGCTTTAGAAAGATAATAGCTGACAATCCTTTGAATACACAAAGACAGGCTCTAAAGCTCAGTCTAACCCATCAATTAAAATCTTTATGGCATACAGACCAAAGTGTCATTGTATTAGAAGCACATTGATGCATGTAGAAAGTGTGTTTTGACATCAGGAAGGTTACCCACAATCCTCCGTAACTGTCCAATCAACAGTTATCTAACGAGCCATATTCAATGTCTCTCTCCACCTCTGGTGTGTGTGTC
Source organism: Pagrus major (assembly GCF_040436345.1). Taxonomy (NCBI): domain Eukaryota; kingdom Metazoa; phylum Chordata; class Actinopteri; order Spariformes; family Sparidae; genus Pagrus; species Pagrus major. The sequence continues at coordinate 6,021,176 of NC_133234.1, forward strand.
TGCTCAATGTCTCTACCACGTTCTGGCATCATTTACAGCACATTGCTTCTGTCACACACGCGCGCGCGCGCACACACACACACACACACACACACACACACACACACACACACACACACACACACACACACACACACACACACACACACACACACACACACACACACACACACACACACACACACACACACACACACACAGGCACTGCAGCAGCTTGCTAGCTACCATCTGTTCAATAGTAGACCTAAATAGTACAGTGGTTTAAGCAGGCATTAGCACCCTATGCGTGCGTACAAACACACACATGCAGACACACACAGACACACAGTCACATCCACAGGGGACAGATTAAGCAGTTCCACAGTATCTGTAGTCTGAAATCTGTGCTCTCCCTCCACTGTGGGGTTCATGGCAGTAAACAAAATACCGAAGAGTCTGTCAGCAACAAAGAGACAGAACTACAGAACAGGACCATGAACAAAGCAGATGTGAGTCGTGTATACACTTCAACCAACACTTTGAATAGATTTCATAATAAAAGTCAGAAACACGGTGGTCCCAAAGCAACAGAGCAGCTACATCTACAACATGAGAACACACAGGGAGACCTGCCAGGTGGACCGAGACTTGACTCAGTGAAGTCTGAACCATGTCTGAATCTCATTATCAAGACACCAACTGCATAAAGGTTTTCTCCTGAAGAGTCCTTCTGATGTGGCATTACCTAACATTGAACTTGAGGGTCTTGCAAGATGAATATCAAATATATGTCTTCGGTAAGGTAAAAGCCTAGCAGGAACACAGAAGAGACTCCTACATAGCTTCATAAATTCTTTGTAAAATCCAAACCATTGTTGTTGGTGTTTCTACAGCGTACTTAATAGGTGTGATAAATAGGTGGAATAAGAGCCAAACAAAGAAGACACAAAAATAAAAAAAGACTTAAAAAATAAAGGGTGGTAGGAAACAACTGATGGTATCAACAGGATTTTCCCTTTTGGCATGTCATCAGTGCATTTTTAGCAGGTTTAACCTTGTTTAAAAAGCCCACATATACACACCAACTTAAAAGTAAAGTGGTATCAAACAAAAAACCCCACCAACACCCACTAACATGTGGCTTCTGTCTTCACATGTGCAACTCTCAACAGAGATGATCAGGAGAGAGATGTCTCTCTGCCTTTCTACTTCCATCATCAGTTCTGGACAAAAATGTGTGTCCAAATCAGAATGTTATTGATTGTTAAAGCAAGTTTGCCTCGAGGATATTTTCCTCAGACTGTCAACTATAATGTGAAGTTATCACAAAGCATGTTGGTGACAGTGAGTGAGGAAGAACAGACAGAGTGAAAAAGATGACTGACAACTCCAGACTGAGCTGGATTTTTCTGGGTTCATGTCAGGGCCAATGACTGACATCATGGAAAATAGCTTTTCATAATACTGCATCATTATGACCACTTGTCAGTCCTGCTCTGGCAAGGCCACTGTGTGTGTGTGTGTGTGTGTGTGTGTGTGCGTGTGTGTGCGTGTGTGCGTGCATCCAAGTCACTTGCCACGAAATATGGGCTCAGAAGCTTTTGCTCTGCCTCTTTTCTATATTTTGCAGTTTATCTGTGTGCTTTCTCCAGTTTCCAGCCAGTACAACAACAACACAGCATGTGTGTGACGTGTACGAGCTGCAGCTCTGTCTGTGTTTGTTGCCTTGTTAAACGTAATCACAGTTTGGTTTAAATTTAGTTCCAGTTTAATTATATGCCACATAAGACTTCAACCTCACAGTGCTATTCTGGCACCCAAAAACATAAGAATGGTCTTGCTATTACAAGGCCTGTTTACTGCTGGGTCTCTGAAGCCAAAACCATGGAAAGTAACATCCAGATTTAAGTTTTCCTTTTATGACGAGGAGCAGTGTCTAACAGTTATGGAAGAAGCTTTCTGTTCCATTTGTATGTAAAATATGATCGTGAAGAAGAAGCTGCACCGTTTAATGTGGACTGCAGCCTTAAACAGACAACTGGTTACAAGAAAAAATGATTTAGTGAGAGCAGGAGAAAAAAAGAGGAGCCGTGACTCAACACAAAACTATTTGACGCAAATATCAACAGAGTCTGTGTGCATGTGCGTGTGTGTGTGTGTGTGGTTGACATTGATCCAGCAGAGCAGCAGGACACGTATTTTGTTGTGTCAGGGAAAAAAGCTGGTCTCTGTGTTTGCAGTGAACTATTGTAACTCCTCGGTCAGACTCAAACTGAAGCCTCAGTCAACCTTTCCTCTGATGTTAACCCTATTGGTGAAATAATCCAACTTGTTCAGAATAAAATGGAAAGTGTGTCATGATTTCAACCATTTAAAACAACTGTGGTGATAAAAATTTTAATTGTATAGGACATGCAAAGAAAACATGTTGCCTGAAGTACTTTAATTACATACAGGTGAAAATATGTCATTTAGACTTAAAGAAAGCAATCCGTTTTATCAAACGATGTTAAAAAACAAGGAGTAGACTAATCTTTGTCCAAATGTATGGTCCCTTTTACCCAAACATTGGTGAGCAGTGCCTTTTGAAGCAAGAAACATCAGTTCATAGTTAACAGGCCACACAAAATGCTTCCAGTGATGACTAGAATTACCAGCTCACTGTTATAAACCTACACCAACCTGTCAAGATGCAGTTCACGTCCATGTCTGTCCAGTTTCATACAATATATGTAGTGTGTAGACTGAAGGAATTTAATAAAAAAGGTATTAAGTGTAGTTGTTAGTTATCATTATATTGACAGGTATGATTCCAGTGAATCATTTTCCAGCGAGAAACATGTCTTCATTTAGAGACTTTACAGGAGTACAGAGGACAGAGAGCTTCATCACCTGAGGCTCAACATCAGCAAAACCAATGACTACCAGAGGAACAGCAGCTTTCCTGTCCTGGTTAATATCCAGGGACAGGAGGTGAAGAGTTTGGACTCAGACTATGTAGTAGTACCTTGGAGTCCAAGAAGATGTTGGGTTTATTTGCTTTTTCAGGGATCCTTTCTGTTTGTCCGTGAAGAGGGTTAACCTGTAAGGGAAGAACTGATAACACTGCCAGAGATCCTTCATATTCTGTTGAGAAGAGTGTTTATTTGGGACAGATTTGAGAGTGACATGAGAGTGACAGCTTGTGGTGGTAAAGCACCTCTTGGAGAGAAGAGAGTAAAATTATAGACACAGTGCAGAAATTAGTGTTCTTGTTAGGAACTTTAAAGTTTTGAAAGACTGTTAGTTTGATTGTTTCGAGCCTTTTGTGTTTAAGTCAAGTATTGTCTCATGTAGCAGCTGTTTCTGTATGGAAGTCCCAAATAAAGGAAAATAATCAAAAGTGATGAAGTACAGTAAATCCAATCATGAAATGGTTTGAAATAATCATACCGTGCTGAATAATTATTGTATCATCATTTACTGTTACTGAGATTTTGTGATACAATACTTATTGTCCAGCGTTACCCAACATGAGTGGCGTAAAGCACCACTGCATGAAATAATACTCAGACTGTGTGCAGACAGAGTCACAAGCATGCGCGCTCTCTCTCTCTCACACACACACACACACACACACACACACACACACACACACACACACACACACACACACACACACACACACGTTCATGTGTGAAAGCCAAGAGACAAACACAGCAGGATTGTTGAGCATGTTAATTGAAACCAGACCGAGTAAACCTCCATTTCTCTCTCTCCTTAAAGTGCCTCATCGGACTGTGAATACAGTATGTATCAGTGTCCCCTGTGGAAAGACAACACCCACCCTGGCACTGTCCATGCCTCGCTGTGAGGAACTCACCCGTCATTCATTTACAGGACATGTTATGTCACAAACAGTCTCTTTTCTTTATTTCTCCCTGGGTTCTGTCTCCTCCTGTTTTTCCTCTCTCCCCGTCGGTCCCGTCTGTTGTCTCCTTCCATTTCTCTCTCTCCCTGACTTTCCTTTAAAAGGTGTCTTCCACAGTTTGTCCACAGCCTCATCTTCTCCCCAGCCTCTCTCCTCTCTCTTTAATACACATTCATTTCTCCTGGCTGTGTCTGTATTTCACCACTGAGCTGTTCTCCCCCTCCCCTCCCCCTCCTCCCTCTCTCAGAGATGGTTTGAGGTCAACCGGCTCACGTGTCTTCGTCTCCTGCTACAGCATGTGGGCTAGAAATTCCACCATCCCACCGTTTCAAATTGCATGTTTCCTGGCTCAAAAAGAGCGTGTGCACACATACACAGCCTGCCTCCTGCAAAATGCAAAATGGAGCACACACATGCACATTCTCACATGCATTTTATTCACTTACGCGCACACACACACGCACACACAATAGAATTGGCGTTATATAAGCAACAACCTGCTCGTCTAAAGGCAGAAGACCATGCAGTCATCATAACAGGAAGGCAATGCTTGATTACTAAATAAATGCCATTAACTGATTGATCAAAATAATCCTCAATAAATCACTTAAATATTTATTGATAATTATGTATCTACTTATTTAATGACAGTGATCCTGTCTCCAACATGTCTTCCTTCACAGCCACTTCAGAGTCCTAAATGATGGCGTACAACAACTGTCATTAGCCTTCAGCTAGTGACCTGGTTTTTAACAACCCGCCTGACAATGATGCAAGGCAATCAGTTACGGTCATGTATGTTATGTGTGTATGGTCATGTTACACTTCCATTCTACTTATTTTTACTCCATCTTGAAGGCACTTTAATTGTAACAAATTCGACCGTGTGTTTACCGTTTCAGAGAGTTCCATCTCACCTCCACCTGAGGTCCTGAAGTCAACCAGAAACCTCAGCGTAGACACTGAGGACCTGGAGGCAGAGATACTTCCTTCTCAATACCAGAAGATTGCTGCCATTATTCTAATGGAAGTTATTCAAACTGCGTTTAGGGCAATGCTGGGCGAAGAACTGGTAACAGTCAACACAGAGCTACAGGGGATTAGATATGAGTTTTCTAATGGCCACAGTTCTGACCAACATGAGAGAGGCGGAGCACTTCTTGTCTACATGCTCTAATGATATTGTCCTAGTTCAGGAGAGATTGGATGCTGGTGCTGAGGAGGTCAACAGATTGGAGGACAGGTATGAAGATTTAGGAACATGCTGGAACAATATCAGGCTTGTAGATGTTCCAGAAAACAAGCTTTCCAACACCTAGGGCCATTGCTTCGCCATATACCTGGGTTGAAATAGCCTTCCTAAATCCAGCCCAGCTGTGCTATACATCCGGCTGTATGGAGTCTCGATTACACACACACACACACACACACACACACACACACACACACACACACACACAAATATATATATATATATATATATATATATGTATATGTATATATATATATATATATACACACACACATACATACATACATACATACATACATACATACATACATACATACATATACACACACATATACACAAGACACTGCAAATACTAACACTGGAGAAGGTCTCAAACACCAGCTAGTGCTGCAGGTGTTGGTTCCACAACTCAAGGCAGCAAATGGATCAGGGTGAGTGAACCAATATCAAATAGGCTACCAGTTTGAATTTTAACATTTAATTTAAACATTATAGGTATGGGAACCCCTGTGAAAAGATCCACACACATACAAGCTGCTTCACTCTCATCTTAATTCTAAAGTTAGAGGGATTGCAATTTGAGTGGCAATCTCTGCCACTGGGGTGACAGCTGATAGAAATGGTCCATATTGGATAGTTCTTGGCTTGTTGATGCAAAATCCTGTACTTCTAGTCAATGTACTGCATACTCACTAAACTCTGATGAGCCAGTTTTACAATTAGATCATTTGAAACAATTGCCTTGTTAAACACTCATTTGATGTGTTCACTGCAGATTTAAATTGAGTAATGGATCCAACTATGGACCACTCAATCCCTGTACGCTGACTCTATGGTCCTTGGTTAGATTTGTATCTGAGTTTATGACTGAGAATGGCTGCATTGACTCCCTGGCCTATAACATACAGGCCAGGCAGGGTCCTCTCAACTATTGTGTTTATAGACAGCTATCTTTATCCCAAAGGTGACATCCTCTAAATACCATGCGATTGTTATCTCTGATCACGCCTCTCTCAGCGTAGGCACATGGAAAGGGGAGAATCATTATGTGTTTCCATAACACAACATAGTTAATTCTCTATATTTCCAAATACCAAGCTGATACCAAGTTTAAAATCTTGGGCTGAGCACAAACACATCAGGTTAAAGAGTGCATTTAAATAGACGACAGCTAACAGTTCCATTTTGAAGTCTGGCTAATCCACAGAATTAGGCGACACATACCAACAACCAGGAACTGTTGTCACTTCAGGCTGTCAGTAGCCCGTCTCAGTGGCACGTCTTAGCGGCCCGTCTCAGCCTGATGGTTATGACAGAATTTCTACATGTTCTAAAGAAGTGGAACTTGACTCACTGCCAGCATGGACATCTGAAGTAAACTTAAAAATCTCTCTTGGTGCACTCAACGGACAGAAATGCTCAGGCTAGACAAATACATCCGAATTAGGGGTATTCAAAATAGACACATGCACACACACACACACACACACACACACACACACACACACACACACACACACACACACAATAGTGTAGGGTTCTCCCCAGCAGCAGCCAGGCAGTGTACTCAGCCCAGACTCATGTGGAGATAACAGACTGTCTCTCCTCACTGGTGTGTATGTGTGTGTGTGTGTGTGTGTGTGTATGCTCTAGCTTTTTCCACCCACTAATGGGGCTTTTCCACTGGCACTTTTGCCCATGGCAAGTCAATTCATCTTGAGGCAACCAAAACTTTACAATTAACTTACCTTTATGTTAACTTAAGTTCTACAAAGAAAACACAGACAACACCCAGAAACAAGTTCAGGACTACTGATGGTGTTTTTCTATTACATCTGCCAGCCTGGATGTACTCAGCTGGTTTGACTCAGCACATCAGCCCAGTGTGGCAGAATTTTCATTTCCATTACAAAGCAGGCTACCTGCTGGCTACCTGCTGTAGTGGTCAGAAAAGTGTCGGTCAACACTATTCCTCCCGCAGCACTATCAGAAAAAGCCACCAACAAAGGTGGCAAACATGTTTCATTTTGTATAAATTCTTCACAATAAAACTCCTCTGTTATTCAGTTATTAAAAAGCTTTTATTATGAGCAGCAGTAAACCAACATAACTCCTGAAACAGCTGAAAGCAAACATGAAGAAACAGTAAAGTACAGCAGATACTGTATCTAAAAATATGAACTGGGACATTGGAGATAACCTAAACTAAAAATATCTCTCAGGTGTTTTAAACAACCGTGAGGACAACACAAGCACAACTCATTAACACCAGACAGCCATTGAACATACAGTCAGGAAATAGAACGCTCGATTGCCAATTTTTGTTTTGTAGTCTGACCACGCAGTCAATCCATTATGGCCCACTGAGCTCACTGCCTCTCTCTGGTTGTACAAGTGGACTACCAGGTCACCCAGGGGGGCATGGACACAGGAGGGCAGCCAAGAACAGGCACTCGACCGTGGGCATGGGTCTGAGTTTCAAAATGCCCCACGTAACTTTGGACATATTTGTAATAATCATAATTATTATGCATTATTATTATTATTGTAATAACAATAAAGAAAAGTTCTCCTTTTTGACAATAAAAGTATTCTAAAACAGTAAAATGTTCTGACTTCCATTCATATCTTTGTCACAAATGTTTGAACTATATTAAGGATTTATTTATTTTTTTTGAAAAATTAAAAAATGTATGCAGCCGATCCATCAGTTGTCAGAATGTTTTACTCTCTAATATTGGTATCGCCATCGGCCAAAAAATATCCCTATCGGTCGGCCCTAATCATGACAATTCTATTCTGCTGTAAGTTATAAATGACAATACTGAACTATGAGCCATCCCCAACTGTAACAGCTGACAAGAAAGTAGGTGATTAGGTTTCATGTTGACGAATGGTTCAGAGTGCCCAGCAATCAGTGTTCACTAGGAGCTTTATCACACCGATATCAGTGCAAAGGGGTGTGTGTGTGATGTGTGCTCATTCACTATAATCCTTGATAATTGCTACTCTAAAACGTGACTGTTTTTTAGCTTGCTGGCAGTGAATGACCATGCAAACACTCTGGACCCTCTTTGCAAAACTTGCAGGAAAAACATTTAAGACTTTAAGTATAGATCGAGAGGCTCAGACAGTTTATACACTGGAGTAGGAGAAGTGTATAGGCACAGGTATGCTGTCTCACGTTTCAACTGAATCAACATCACAGCCTGACAGCAGCAGTCAAACAATAGAAGTAATAACAGTCCAAGTGAAATCAATAAAAGCAGATGATGGTTGTAGTGCAAATATTAGCAGCAGTGACAGGGTTGCAACGGTATGAGATTTTACCAGTTTGATAATAACACTATTATTGTCAGTTACACAAAGGATACTAACAGACAACACCCACCCAGCCACAGTCTGTTCACCCTGCTGCCATCTGACAACAGATACAGAAGTATCTGATGCTGTACCACCAGACTACAGAGCAGCTTCACTCCCCAGGCTGTGAGACTCCTGAACTCCTCCTCAACAGTCCACCATGATAGACAATTAAATTAATCTTGGAAGCTTGAATCAACAATTTTGATACCATGGCATACCTTGATGTCTTTATACCACTGCAACCCTTAGTGATAGCAGTGTTGGTGTAGTAGTAGTAGTAATAGTAGTAAAACCAACAGTAGTAACCGTGTTACTTATTTGCCAGTTGTCTATCAAAGTACTTGTGTTTTTTAATATGGATGATTAATTTCTTCCTACTTATAAAAAAGCTATTTCATGTACTATATTCTGAAGAATCTAGACTAGCTAAAGGCTAATAGTGTTAATCATCTCTGAAACAAAAAAACAAGTATGCAGACAATTTGAAAATTGCCTCTCTTTCTCTCTCTCTCTCCATCGTGCTAAAGCTGTCTGAGAGCTGTGAAATACTACAGAAAGGTGACACACTGTGCTCCACTGGCCTTAATGCAACTCTAACTACACTCTAACAGCCAGCAGTGTTGGGAGCTGGAAAACTCTCTCCATGAATGCTTTATGTTTGGGTCCATTGCAGTTGGTCTCATTAGACAAAAGGGTGCAGAGACTTTCAGAGGGCCCTCAGGCTGCTCCAGCTGTCACTGAAGGAGAGCACAGCACACTTCTAGCTGATCACAAGTGATCTGTGAATTGTGTGTACCGAGTTGGATGGAAGCTGACCAACTTGGAAATACCAAATAATCCTCACTGATCATGTTGCAGATTAGGAGAGCCTGTCATGGTCACACAGACACACACACACAGAGGAAAACAGGTTGATACGACAGACACTGAAAGAGCAAGAGCAACATAAGGGGAGAGTTGTGTACTTTTTGTGTGCGTGCATGTCTTTGGCAGCCATACAGACATCTGCTGTGAAGGTCAAGTTTCAGTCTGTATGGAACCAATCAATGGAGCCAGCAGTAGAACACCCCTCCCTGCCTTCATCTGCTGCACTGGGACACACAAACACATGCCCGCACATACAGAAAGCAAGAGTTCACAAAGCCAAGTATGATTATGCACACATACACACTCCAAGTTCTCATGCATACACACACCCGGTCCAAACACACATACACACACACATACACACACACACACACACACACACACACACACACACACACACACGCTTATACACAATAGTATTCCTCAAACCTACACAACTGCTGACACATCCTATTATGAACAAAGGTACACACAAGCCACTAAACTTGCACAATATAATAAATATATGCATGCACACTTGGAAGCAGCCAGGCAGGCTCAACACACACAGACTGACACGTGTGGAGAAGGAACCTTGCCCTAGATTCTCAAGGAACAATCTCATGTTACAACTCTGGTCTAGCTGGCCTTTGTCAAGGCTGCACAAAAGTCTCACAGGCCGGCATGTGCAAACCCTGCAGAGACAACATATCACACTTAGGTGGACTGCACACACACTTATATTTTGTGACCTTTGTGCTGAACGCTTCTGTGTTTCCATACTAACTAACATATATTTAACTGCATCAAACAGGATCAAGACACAAAAAACAACAGAACTGGCAAAGGCAGTTAATTTCTGGTTGAAAACAGGTGTGTAGACAACCACAGATTAAAAAGGGAAAACTACATTTTCACATTGTTTATGGTTACTGTCATCATATTATGACATACAGTTTTGTTAATGTTTGACAGCACCAAACTTTTGTGGAAACGATTGCTATCTCGATCCAGGAGCTGTGTTGCGTTGTTGCGTTCTCAGCTATCTTGAAACGAGAGCCTGCTGTAATTCTCATGATGTTTTCTCTCCATATCTGATTACCTAGTATAAATTATATTATATATAGTCAGCTTATTTGACAAAATAACACAAACACCTTACAATACAATATAACAAAGAAAAGACAAAGCAGTAGAGAGTGTAGTGCTGCTTTTTGGCATAATAGGCATTTCAGATGCAACTGTGCAGTAGTTGAAGCTGTAACAATGTACTGCTGTACTGTCAACAGAAACTTTGGACTTCACACACCATCACATCCACTATCCTCCACAGGACACACACACACACAAATACACAACCATACCGACAGCACAGGTACACACATGTAAGACATTTCAGAGTGTCTAAGGTGTTGTAACTAGTTCTAGGTTGCATTTATACATCAAATTGATAAAAAGGCTGTTTTAAAAATGTTAATGAGGTTGAACACGATATAGGTTAATTTACTGTAGTGGTGCATGTGGGTTACAGCTTAACACTTATGTAAAAGGAATAGGTTGGGGTCAGCCTAAACTTTAAAAGTATCATTTCGAGCAGAGCAGAGAATATGCCTCTTCAGGCAAAATCCACAACCAACCAGATCCTAGAACAGAGTTTCTTACGTAATTCTCTCATTGTTACACATATCTCATTCAAGCTCAACAGACTCACTAAAATTGTCAATGTTAGTCTTTCCAACAATCAGTTCTGTCTTGGTCAAGATAAACCCTGATTCCCCCAGACTGATGATAAAATATTCTGGTTCTTGAGCGTTTTTTCTTCTGCTTCTCTGATTGAGAAGTTTCAAGTGTGATTTACGAGATAAAATCACTCTGTCTGTAAATGGTTTCTGGTGAATTTGGCAAGAGTGACACAGCATCTGTCTATGGTTAAACAATAAGGATTTTACTCTAACAAAAAGGTCCATCTCTTGAGGGATCCTTTCCATGATGCTGTCAGACAATGGGAATAAAAATCAAAGCCTGTCAGTGGCAAAAAAAAACACTTTTAGTGGACTTTAGTTTGACGGTCAAAGTTGCCCTCAAGAATTGAGGCCGGTTGTTTTCCATGCAAAGAATAGGCAAATAGTTCTGATATATCAAAAAGCAACAACTGTTTATACATGCCATTTATGCATGAGACTACACAACAACCTACAACCTTAACCATCTTCTTTAACTCCATGTTGATATGTCACAGCATAAACAAACGGGTCTGCAGCTGCAGGTTATAAAAAAAATGCTTCAAGTAAATCAGAAATGTTCAGTGCTACAAGCACCACACACAAGGTTCCTGTACTTTTGCAAAGTACTACCCCCTGGGCAGGGACATTTTGCAGGGTAAAATAATGTCTGTGGAGCCTAATGTAGACACTGGTCTCTGCAGTGGAAACCTGCTGAGTTTCTCCACAGGTTCCTACACCATGGAGAAAGTTCCTGCAGTAGAAATGCTGGCTGCTGGGCAGTGTGAATATCCCTCCTTGGATAGTGATGACAGCTTCATTGAGCTTCATTTGGCTTAAAATGAAAAATAGAAAAATTAAGCACATGTCAAGCCAGAAGTTTAACGGATTAAATGATGTTCTCCTGAAAGACATTTTCTAGCTGTGACTGTTTGCGATTCAGAGGATGGAACCCCCCATCCAAAATCGCAGCATGTAAATAAAGCCACCACAGTGCTTCTCTCTCCATTCACAAGCCTCATTACACTGCAGGACTCCACTACTACAGCCACGCCTCACTACACAGAGGTGTATGTGAGTATGTGTGACTGTTCAGAGCTTGGAAACACTCCCAATACACTTTTGTTTCAAGGTGTGTCATGCTGGAGCTTTACTCCAGTCCCTTTTATTTTCTCTCTTTGTCTCTCCAGCACTAGAAGAGACGACCCAGGCCCAGTGTGTGTGTGAGTGTATGTGTGTGCACAGACATTTGGAGTCCACATGTGGCTTTTCTTTCTAGCCTGAGTGATAGAAAAGGACATGGTGGAGAGCTGAGCTGAGCTGAGGCACTTTGCTGTACCGGCAGAACAGAAAGTCTGCTTGTCTGACGAGCTGAACAGCTTTATGGCCACCACTGCTGATTGTATAACATACAGTATATAATGAGCAGGCATGTTCAGATCAACTACTTTAATATAGAGTACATAGTGGAAAATAGTCTGATCCAGTATTTGTTGCAAACATTTTATGACACACTACAGCTAACAGTGACAGTAGAGCTAACATATCTGATAGAGATTTTTGTTTCTCCAAAGAATAAATGCAATTGCAGTTTTAAATCATAACGTGAGGGGTTTACAGATCCAGTCTTCACTGCTCACAGACTCATCATGACCACCCCAATAATATCAGACATGTTTGATATTTACGTTTTAAAATCTGGATGATTACATCCATACATCCTGAACTGGACCACAACAACCAATGAGAGAGGCATCCCAGAGCAGCTGACGATGCTGCCTAGCATTCAGCACCAGCAGGCGATGGTCATTAGCCTGCATTAGCGTATGTGTGACTGTGCCCTCAGTCTGCAGAGCCATGAGGACAGAGTGCTGAAGCCACACCTCTGCTGCTGCAGAGACGTGTTCGCTGTTTATTTCAAATGTATTAATATTGAATGTTGCTTGTCCAAATATGACACTGCACTTCTGAGGAAGAGATGAGAACTTCGTGCGATCATGTGTGACACTATGTAGGAATAATACCTGTGCTGACAAAACTTTTCAATTAATTGATTAGTCAATCGACAAAAAATTGGTGATTGATGATTTAAGTAATTCATTCAACATTATCTTGTTCAAGCTTCTTAGTTGTGATTAATTGCTGCTTGTCTCGGTTTATATTGCTGTTGACTGTTATTTTGGACCGCTGGTTGGATAAGACAGGTAAGTTGAAGATGTCATCATGCACTGAGAATATGTCATGGATATATTTTCACAGTTTTAGGAAAGTTTATCGACTAAACAATTATGTAATTATCTGAAAAAACAATTACGTAAGTAACTAGTCAATAATTTAACTGATTATAAAAAATAATCATTAGTCTGGGCTCAAAGAGAGAGACATGCAGACAGACAAAGAGAAAGTGCTGACGATGAGAGGAGGAGTTCTAAGTGAGGGAATCTTTCCCCTCTCTGGTAACAAGAGTTAACTTGTTTAATTGTGGTTCACATTCCAGCTGAGACATGCCAAATACCAAGTCTACTCACACCAGGCTTGAAGCAATATGACATTTCGGGGGCAATAAACAGCAATATTCAGGAGTTCAAGCACTGTAGGTGCTGCAGCCTCCCTAATCTTAATTTGTTATGAATATTGTGCTTTTTGTTAAACTAGGATGAGGCTGTCACTTCATAATGATATTAATAGACAATTTCACATCTCATATTTTTTTACAGCTTACATTTAATTTTAATCAATAATTATTCCGTAAGTGTAAGTCAGAGACAGAAAGTAACATCCCAAACTTAAATCTAAAAGTCTCTCATTTTATCTCATTATCTACTGAAATTGATTTAGAATGGACTAATAGTAAAAAACACAGGTTTTGAACAGACAGAAGATATTTAAACTAAGAAATGAAGAAATTCCTCACATCTGAAGCCTTATGTCTGGACAATGCATTCCCTATCATTTCCTGCGTTATATAGTAATGATAGTCCACTGGTCAAAATTGTTCAGGTAGCATTTTAGTCAGTAAATACATGTTGAGCGGAAAGGAGATAAAAGGTGATGAGCGTTGACGCTGCACCATGTCGAAAGAGTTAGCTAGCTTTTGAACAAAAGGAACAGAGTGGACATGGAGACAAAAACAACGTCTTTAGCCATTGTCAGATATTAAATCCGGACATTGTCGCCCTCTTAGCACACAACAATTGTGTCAGACATATTCTCACCTATTGGAAATACCTGATTTGGTTTAAGCAAAGGGGTAAAGTGTGCAGGAGGCAGGACATGATGCAAAAAGTACGCTGCAGAAATCGCAGTGTCTTGTTTCACACATCAAAGATGGTGAGCGAAGCTACCAACTCATTCATAATGGTGACATTTTTTGTGTTTATATGAATACTACATGTATTTTGACGTATCTGCAATATCAACGAAAGAGTGGAAAGCAATATACAGGCAAGATGTTTGTATTTTTCCAGTTTCACAACAGGCACGTGATAGAAAAGTCATCAACACCCCCACTCGCTCGTTGTGAATTCTCAGAACAGCCACCTGCTCTGTTCATACATGGGCTCAAGACATTACTACAACACTGTACTAAGGAGCTGGCAGGGTAAGTCCATTTAATGTCCAGTCCAACTAATTGACTGAGACATTTATGACCGGTCACGCGTGTCGGTCTATAGGTTTATTTACATATGGACACTCTAACAGCTTTGCAAGAGGTGTCTGAGGTAAAAAGTGAAGCGCGCTTAAAGCTCAGTCTGGGAATATTTCCTCCAGAAAAGGCAACAAAGTCTAATGTAAGTTTAAATGCATGATGATACTCTTTAGTTTCGTAGTCCAGACGATAATCTTTCAAATGTATAACTGCATCTAGCATTCTATTCCACACTACGCGACGGAATTGTATTCTACGCCGCACTACACGACCGCATGCTGCGTGACTGCATTCTACTCCGCACTATGTGGCCGCATTCTACGCTGCACTACCGCATTCTATTCCACTCTTCCCCTCTTGGTGACATAATCAATTCGTCTATGCCCACTCTTTGTGTTCTATGGCAATATTCTAACCTTCTTCTTGGTATTCTATTTGGCATTGAAGGCTGTGTAATCACTGAACACAGAAGAAATCATTTTATATGTTACGCTTGTAACACTGCTATACTCAGTTCAATTCTATTCTCTTCTAATTCCATTTTTAAAAGGTATTGCAGTCAAACCAGTTTTAAAGAAAAGAAGCACAGTTCAGTTGGTGAAATCAGATAAATCGTACTTCTTTTCTATGTTTGTCTGAAGTTCTCCTCTGTTCTCTGGCTCTGTGCTGCTGTATTGTGCTGTAATCCGGAGCTGAAGGAGTTAAGTTCTGTGCAGTGGGTGAACTCAAAGGAACTGGTGTTCACGTGGCTAAGCCGCTGTTGCTATGGGAGAGAGGCCAGACAGAGGAGAAAGAAACCCCTCTCTCTCCGTCTCTCTCACATTCCCATTTTCGCTCTCTCTCTCGTTCTCTTTTCCTCCTCCTCTGCTCTCTCGTTCTCTCTCTGCCAGAGAGCCTGGCTGGCTGGAAAACCAAACGACTAATGAGAGTACACAGCTCTCGCTCTCTCTCCTTCTCTTCATTTTTCAAATAACATTCCCTCTCTCTTTCGCTCCTGCTCTCTGAAACATCTCTCTCTCCTCCCTTCATCTGCCCATCTCTCCCTTATTCTGTCTCTCTCCATCGTCCTCTCTCTGTTTCTCTCTCCTTTCTTCGTCTCTCTCGCTCGCTCTCTTTGTAATATCAGAAATCCAGCCAGTGAGTCATGCACCAACAGCACAAGGCCAGGCTGAATATGCCAGACCTTTTGAATGCTACCAGGAATTAAAGTCAAGACACATCTGAAGACCAAATGAAAGAGACCAAGCTAAAAAAAGAAGCATATACATCACAAATATAGCTTCCAAAAGCAGTGAGCTACTGATGAGACAGGGAAAAAAACAGGACACTTATTGTTAAAGGACATGACGTTCTGTTATGTTTAGTAGAGATATGATGCCCAATGTACAGCCATCTGTCCACTGAATTCATCAGGTTATGCAGCACAGAGAGAACCATCGCAACATTATGAAGGAACACGCAATAGTGCAGTAGCTTCTGGGATGAGACCCAACTATTATTTTCATTATCACTCTAACCCTGATCAACTGGCCTCGCTTGGAACTGTTCTTTTTGGTCTTCCTTTGGTAAAAGTTGTGAATAGTACCTGGTACTTTTTTGGTATCACATCTAACGAGGTTCCGAGGGAGCTGAGCCGACACTAAAAGGTGGAGTGATAACACTGAGAATTTGAGCAATGTGTTGTGTTGCTGCCTTCAGCCTTTACTGAAACAAAGTTTGTGTCCTTGCTTTGACAAGCAGCCACACAGTGAGGCAAGAATCAAGAACACCATCCCTTCGATATCTTCCATGTTCCAGTGTTTGTGTTTGTGTTGCATTCAAGATGATGTCAAGGCAGGTTCACCCAGCATCATTATGACGATCAGCAAAGAATCCCACCTACATTGTGAGGGTAATATCTACAGTGGAAAATGAGTGTTTTAGATTTCAGTACTTAGACAGCCTGTTGGCAGGGATCATGAAGCTCATGAATGTGCCAGAACAATGAAGTGAAATGTCCTGTGAACGTCGACCACCGCTATCAGTGAATGGCATCTTACTTGTTGATTTGATGAATCACCACAGACAAATGTCTTAATTTCTTCAGTACCAAAAGCAGAACAGAAATGTCAGAGCTCATCAATACTAATGTCTTTAATTTAGTCCCATTTAATACCAGGTTGCAGTACAAATAATTGGGTTAAAGTCTAATGAGTGTGAAAGCACAGTCTGGGACAGGACAGGAGATAACAGGAGCTGACAGCACAGGAGAGAACAGGTCAGGGTGGACTGGAACAGGACCGGACTGGTAGAAGAGGGAAACATAAACAGCGGGGCAACACAGAACCAAACAGGACAAGGCAGCCAGAAGGGAAACAATGGGAGAGGACAGGGAAGAGGGTTCAGTAGCTATGACACAACTAATCTAATAAGCCAAGTGTCTGTCTGTAGTGGTAGCAGTAACACAAGCCACTGCCCTGAGGACACTCGGACATCACAATATGCAATTAATATTATTAATCATGACCTTCACTGCCAAATTTTCAGCTGATGCCGTTTTATTTCTCTTTGTTGCTTAGCGAGAACAAACTGTTCTTGAGGACAACAGAGACCCTGTTTGAAATTCAACTGGAGAGACTTTAAGCTGCCTATTGTCATTCATCCCCCTGTAGTGTCCCACTGGCACAGAGCAACCATGTTAATATAATGAATTAGTTGATGACAAGATTAAGTGTATTACATTACGGGGTCAACTGGTGTCAGTGAGGACGGCAGAGAGACACATCATACTGACAGGTAAGGCAACATTCCACCAGCCCCGGCTTTCTCCAACAAGGTAGGAACAAGTAACGATTACAGGTTCACTTCAGGGGGTGGACAGCAAGACGATTTACTCAACCTGAGTCTGTCCCAGAAATAGGAGCATTACAAACAGCAGTAGATGACATCTTGTCTTCTACTCAAAAGAAAGGATACAGCCAGACTAGATGGACATGTATGAGCCACAGTTGCTCGATCCATTTCGGAGACGTTCCAAACTGAACAAGCACAACCTCCTCATTACTGGCTACACCAAAATAGCTTCCTTCACATTCTTTGGCAAAACAGTCTCGTTAGAGGGCCTGACCAGTATTCCCTGACAGCAGTGTTCGAAAATACACAGGACAGCTCTGGGTCCAAGATGTGACTTATGATTGAAAACACACAAATTAATTTAACAGTAGTAGAGTCATGTTGGGATTTTAGGAGATGGTTATTAGGGAATGTCCCGTGGTGGTCTTAACACTATACAAGAGGCTTTTCCATCCTGACAGCAGTAGAAATATGGAAGGAATACTAAATATCTGTGCATATTACACAGAGTCTCAACAGTGGGTTATCAGCTTCTCTATCTCAAATAAGTGAAGTCCGGATTTCATTCAGGACAGTTGTGAGCACACAGGCTGTCTCAGGGCATTATGGAGATAACAGCAGTCAGACAGGCTGAGGTTTACTCATTCCATATTCAGGACGTAGCCTAGTCACAGGCTGTCTGGGCTGCTTTTATCACTCAATGTTTACTAAAAAGACTATGGGTATACTGTCGGATAACCCAAACACAGTTACACATGGTTAACAATTAGAAGAGGAGGATTATCACATTTCAGTGGTTCACTACAATCATTTCAGAGGCCAAATAACCTATTCATGTCACATATTATGCTTTATCCACATTGGCTGCTTGTGTAGTGCTGCAGTGTGGCTCATGCCTGCTTTATCTGTGCACATGGCGTTTGCCTTTGATAATTATCAATACATATGATGACGTGATTTCCCTTTACTGCCGTTGAAAGAGCAATAAAGCGGGAGGGGAAAGAGAGGGAGGGAAGGAGGGAAAGAAAGAAAAAGTGCACAGGAAAAAAAACTGCCCTTCACCGGTTGTGTGTATTCTCTTAATGTCTGTGACATCTTCTACAGATACAGACATTAAAACTGTAGTCAAACGCCACTATTTTTTCAGCATGACTGTCTACTGGTTGTTTTTCCAGATCTCTAGATGAAGCGCCACTGCAGCCTCACTTGACACGAGAGTGAGATGCACTAGTCTTGCAGGTAGAGTGTCTGCTCTAACCTGTTAACATGGACGCCGAAATGAAAAGCAAGAAGTTCTGCCACGCACACACATTGCACAGGCATCCAGTGTGTCTAAATACACTATCTACACTATCAGATTCATGCTGATCTGGAAAGTTGTTGTTTTGCTCACTGTGCTCTGGCATCATTTTAGGCTGCAGAAAATGCCTGACTTATCCCCTTTACTCAGACATGAACAGTTGCTACACCTGACTAACTGGACCACTTATTCACTGCCACTGAACTGCCACATGGGGACAGTTCTGAAACCATTGTCAAATTTCTCCTAAATTATTACCAAAACTTATCTGGACATTTGCTGATAGTCAGTATGCAACAGACTGGACTGAAATCCATTCTTGGGTGTTTGCTTACTCAAACATGAAAATCTTGCTGTAAAGTGCAAACCGAGGCGATAAGATGATGTCAGTTTATATTAGGCCAATTCAACTTAAGTTTTGTGATCAGAGTTACCAAAAAATCAGGTATTGCATATTGATTTCTAAATTGTTCCATAAAGCAGAAGACGGATAAGTCACAGAGCTCACCATCAAGTCAAAGCCCTGGAAAATCTCTAGAAATCCACAGTGAGGGAAATGTGTTAGAGTGGCTGAGCAGAATTCATGCTGCTGCTAGCAGAGTGAGACAACACAGAGAACAGTCGGTGGTCAGAAACTTAAAAAAACTTAAATGTCTTATGCCTCTGAGTTGGAAAGCTGCGTCACCAGCCTACGTAGTTACTGACACCTACATTGTTAACAGAGCAACATATGCTCATAGGTTGATGTTGTTTAGGCACACAAATTTAATGTGAGCACTAGCCAGTAATAGTGTGGACAGTCTGTCTTAAAGATCTCATCTCAGAAACAAATCTGATTTGCCTGCAGTGTGAACAAAGCAGTAGTGAAAGACATATAGAAACCACAAGAACTGACATCAAGTTGGTGTTCAGTCTGATGTTTTGCAAGCATCTGGTGTTTGGCCATTAATAAATTTAGCACTTATCAAGTTGTATGGGTGTTCTTTTGTCCCTTTTGTAATAGACATGATGTATTTTTAGCATTACATGCCTCTAAAATCCAAATTCTATTGCAGGCTAGGGATGACAATAGAAGTAGGGGAGCACAGTAGAGCATTCAGGTCTGAGACAGTCCTCCAAGAACCACAGCAGCTGTTGAGTAGTAGAGCGTAATGTGTTCCCAGGGTTATCTGGGAAGCCTCCCAGCCTATAGGAGACTTTATGGCTGCCGTATGCAGCACTGTGATGTAGCAGAGCTTTAGTTTTAGGGCACTCTGTGTGTGTGTGTGTGTGTGTGTGTGTGTGTGTGTGTGTGTGTGTGTGTGTGTGTGTGTGTGCGCGCGCGCACACGTGCATGTTTGGTTTAAGAGAGATGGGGGAAGGGTACATCCATTGAGCAATCCAGCCAGCCCATCCTGGCTTCAGATTACATTTTGTTTCCTTAGGCAACAGAAAACAAACCACTGACACTGTGTATCCAGGTACTGCGCTGCCCAAACACCACAGAACTTGGATGTCACATTTAGCAATACTCTAGATAACTGTGAGAATATCAACTTGGTAAATAAAGACTCGTAATGGCACAATTTTACACAAATGGATGGTAAACGTACCGCATTTATATAGTTTTTCTAGACTTAGCAACCACTCAAAGCACAAACAAATCAGCATTCACCCATTGTTCAGGACCCTTCCACGCATAGACTGAAGGGCTGGGAATTAAACCACTGACCTTCCCAATGGTGAACAACCACTCTACCTATTTAGCCACAGCTGCCCCATGGCACCTTACTTTAATTTTCCTGATTGTACTGAAATTCATTATTACAGCTACTGTTATATGCTAAAACAGAAATTTGATAAACAATAAAAATGAACTATCACCTGGGTCTATTTTGAAGGTTAATAAAACATATTTGACTCCATTTCCCCTGATATTATACTATGTGACTTAGATCCACACTATGGAATAGTGACCAGTATTGGCAAGACTTAGCATATGACGATTACACTTGCAAACTAAAATATCCACTGAACATCATTTAAAATAATTCAAAATGAAGTCCATTCTTTACCCAAACAAATGGTGTAACTAAATCAATATTATCTGTCTGCAGCAGCCATACTGTAGCATCTATATTAGAGGGTGAAGGCTTCTCTCCTGCCATGTTTATTCTCTACGTCTCTGTTTGTACTCTGTTTGTATTAACTTGTACTAAACAATGCTGCTATTCACAACCCAACACACACTTACATACAGCTTAGCAATGTTTCTAAGCTGGGTGAACTGCAGCTCTGCAACAACCATGCATGGATTCTGTATGTGGAAGGTTCTTCCCCGGTCACAGCCTGTCATTTTCTGCTGATTAGCCACACAGAGATGAACCTCAGGCCACAGCCCTAAAAACAAACTAGCAGCACTGCTACTGTACACACACATGCACACACACACACACGCACGCACGCAGTGGACTGTAATGGAAAACAAAGGCTCCTATAGGCAATGACCTGGCTGCCCTGCGCTTTCCATTCATTGTGAATCCAGATGAGTGTGGCAGTTTTATGGCTAATGTGGCAGCTTAGAGTTCTGCTGCTGAGCTTTTTCTTTTTCTCTCAGTCTGTATTAGTGTCCCTCAAGTCCCCCCAAAAACTATATGCAAGAGAAATTACAATGCTGTTTAATGCTCAGTATTTTATTTTGTATGTCACTGTTGCACAGATTCTCATCTCAGTTTTAATGTTCATCTCAGTCGCTGTTGTTGCTATTTGAGCTCCTCTCTCACATATTTTTCTGTTTGAAACTCTGTTCCTGCAGTGCCAGTATTGGATCACTGCAAAGGAATTTACAATGGCATTAATGGAGTACTGTATTTTAATACTTGGGGGCATTCTTTAATCGTTTTTATGCAAGCACGCAAAAGAGAAAAGGATTTTTTCTTCGTTTAGAGCTGAGCTAATATCAAGTTTTGTCAGGTTCATCAGGTGGAGAGTAGGGATGCCACAGCTGAGGAAACTGGTTGATAAACTCGCGACAACGCCAGTCTTACAGATTACATCAAACATTTGATCCTGCACCTTCACAGTTAAAGCATTTAACAGGCGAAACACAAGTTTCCTTTTACTATGGATGAGTCATAGGAAATGTGTTTGTCAGTAAGTTAAGCACTTACGACTGTAATTCATAAAAAATATGTCTACAAAACAAGACAATAATTTCTGGGGGGTTTCTGACAGTGGATCAGTTTGAAATATTGCAGGGAGTTATGGAAGAAGAGGGCGCAGCCACAGAGAGCTGTTCAATTAGGATCTGCACAGCAACTTCTCAGTGAGCTATCAGACTCCTCCTTCTGCTTTTTGTGTTGACAACAGATCCTCTGCCATCGTCTTGATGGACAACTGTTCTTACTGGTGTCATGTTGTAAGTGACTCTGCGTTTCTGTGCTGCGACTCTGCTGCTGCTGTATGGAGCAGACACCTTCAGTATTGTACCACCAAGTATCGACTTAAAAAAATCAGCAAAGCGACAGTGAGCAGGTAATGTAACACCGGTAATACCGGTCCAGACCAACTGGATTGTAAGATAACAACTGCATGATTGCTACAAATATAAGTGGTATCATTTATCTCAGATCAAAAGCAAACAAAACTGGACTGACTCCTGTTCACATACTGTTATTTCAATATCTAAGCTGTTTTAGAAAAGCTCTATGTAACGATTTGTAGCAATTTACATGTATTAATCACCTTTTCATTGGCCATATCTGAGGGGATTGTAACATGACCTGAAAAATGATACCTTCCCTGTGTCTGCTGGTTGCCTATACAAGCCTGTGGACAATTTGTTGAAGTTGTTTAATGCCGCTGGACTGTCGATTTCTTTGTGAGAGACTTGGGTCCGATTTTCTGCGACAGTCCAAAGGATGTGACTTTATGCATGTTCTTGAGTGCCTGTCTCCACCACGCGAACAGAGAGCAATAGTAGGTAATGCAGAATTGGAGTTGGCTAATATAAACTAATGACTGGCTTCTAGCACAACACGGACGTTCAACAGAGCCCCTTTAAGATACGACAATAAATAACAGGACTGAGCCTCAACCTGCAGTTCACCCTATCAGATACACTATATCAGATTCACTAAGCAGTTATGAGAATTATGCATTATGTGGACTGAGGGTTAGACAATGAAGCTACTCAGCAGGTAGATTATCCCAGAAGAAAAAATAACAGTATGTACAGTTGGACTGCATTACAATACAGCTATTATTGCCATCTTAAACCCAGAACTGCTTCTAAAGCAATTAAGCAAAATGCTTCAGTAATTCAAATACTATTTACCTGTCCTCATTTCAATTGTTCAGCCAACATCAGCTCTACGCCAGTCAAACTGTTTAAATCTATTGCTAGACCAGATGTCTATTACAGGGCCACCCGGACCACAAATACACCACGCCACTAAATGTTCTGATGTAATAATAAAAGGATAATAATAATATTAATATTAATAATAAA
Source organism: Pagrus major (assembly GCF_040436345.1). Lineage (NCBI taxonomy): Eukaryota > Metazoa > Chordata > Actinopteri > Spariformes > Sparidae > Pagrus > Pagrus major. The sequence goes on from NC_133234.1 coordinate 6,044,520, forward strand.
TGTAATCTAAGAAGAAGAAGAAATTGTACAAAAATGTCATTGTGACTACTCAAAGGTGTTATTACATGTAATAACCCCAGAAGACGTGTAATTGCACTGTCAAATATTTTCTGTGGCGTTAACTGGCACAGCAACATCTCATTATACATAACTCTGAACTGCAATGTACAGTATTAACTGTTAATCTTGGATTACTGCTCAGAATTGTAAATCTTATCATATGCAGTGATCATAAAAAGTAAGTACGGAGGTATGAAAACGGACAGTTATCATAATGTGTATATTTGCTAATCTACAGTATTGAATTCTACTGTATTAGTGTTAAGTTAACATCAAGTTTCATGTCTGTCAGGTTCAACCAAAAAAAAACCTTCTGTTTTCATTAATTTAAGGGTCATTGTTAATAATACTAATAATAGTACAATATTGTACAGGAGATTTTTTTTGAGACGGTCATCTTACAGTGAAAATCTCACATCATTGCAACCCTCGAGTGCAGAAAGTGCACAGTTAATTCAAATAATTGTTGGGGTTATCAGGTGAAGAGCACTCAATTATCATCAAATTGCTTGTGTATCATTAAAGACAAGGCAAAGCAGTAAATCTTCCCATATGTAAAGGTTTCAGCTCTCTCTCAGGATTTTTAGCAACTTAAGAACAGTCTGATGAGTTACTTGTGTATCTAACAAATGAAATGTGATTGTCTTAAAAAGTTACCAGACACTGTGATGGATAACCCTTGCTGGTGTAGCCCAACATATTTCCAGCTTACCTCCACATAAATGAATAGTCATACTTATTGACTTGTTTATTGTTCTACTAATAATCTAGCTGTAAACCTATAAGCTAAGTGAGCTATGCTCACCCAGTACACTCCTGCACTACTGGCCTATCTGACCACAGACACTTGACAAAGGCCTGACAGCTTGGCTTGACACACTTCTAATCTAATCTCCAATCCTTCTTCACTGTATTCACTCAGCTAGTTAAGCCTCTTGCTAATGAGACTGTGCCCCATTGTATGGAATTAAACCATAACACTACTCACTGCCTAAATCACATCACACACAAGGACCAATTCTACAAGGGAATTAGGAAGCTGGGAGCATGTTTGTTGTGCGTTATAAACAACTACATGCAATATGCTGCGTAGACAAGGGGACATGCAATTACACATGCAAGAAGTGTTTATCTATGACACTGTAGTCTGACTCACAGAAAGCAGGCCTTCCATTGGCTGAATATTTCAGACAGCGTTCTCCTTCCATTTCCACTTTCTGCTTATGATCGTGAAAAATGGGGCTGCATGATTTGGAGATCATGGACACTGCTGTATTTTGGTTTTCTGCGATGTATATCCCCATATGAAAAAATACAGGAATTTCCTCCAGACAGCTTGTAGAACTTTTTTTTAGAAATAATTAGTCATTCTTTAATGATGGGGTGAACGATTGTGGTTCGCTGTGCATGTAGGACCTGCATGTCACTCACAAGCAACAAGCGATTCTCATGTATCCAAGAACCTTAAATGATGACTAAATGATGTCATATCAGACAGACTTCTCTTGTAGATTAGTCGTGGAAAATGAGAACTGTGCAATTGTTGTTTTTGTGTCAATCAGCAAAAAGCATGTGTGTTTAAGTTAATTTGCGTCACTTGACGTCACACATCCTGCGATGTGACAATAACGTATGCACACATTGTCACGATGATGCTAAAAGTCTATACTATGCAGCCCTAGTTAAAAGCCCCAATCACTGCATGAAACAACAACCTCTGAGCTAGAAACCAGTTTTGGCAAAGATATCAATCATGCAATTAGGCAGGTTACTGGTTGTTTTACAGGGATTTAGTCATTTTAATGCCAGGGCTCACATCCACACATGCAAAACAAGTTTCTACCAACACTATTTTGCAAGTGCACCTTCACAGCATTCTAGGCTTAGTGTCGCCCAAGACGATCATCATTGTTTTACAGAAATACAAACAAGATGGAGATTTTCTCCTCTATTCCAGAATGATTCAGTTCAGCCAGACCCTTCTCCAGTGCTAAAATCATGAGTGGAGACAGGTCTGGCTATGAAGGTCTAATGACACTGCAGATTTATGAAATCATCCCACCTCGTTATTCTTGTCAAAATACAGACCACTTGATGTAAATGCAGAATAACAGAAAGCTACGAAGCTGTGAAACCTGGAATTTATCGGTCTACATCACATAGAAAACACCATGAGTAGTCAAAGGCAAGCACAAAGGACCTGAGACATGAATGCGGGTTTAAACATAATGTTTTACTTTACATATAGACAAAAAATACACAAGCACTGAACTCTCACCGATGACTCTTCAATGTAATCATACAAAAAGAATGGCCCTATCATACACCTATGATCATCTGATGATAATATCTGCTGGAAGATGTAATATCTGATGCCGTACAGTCTTCCCTAAAAAGCACATATGTACACTGAAATCTCACCAAATGATCAAGTGTGCTGGGGTTTGGCCACTTATCTGCATAGGCAGATAGAAGGATTCAGTGAACAAAAGAAAATGGGGAACAGGCACACTGTACAGTGAGACAGGACTGTGGATGTGCCAGCCAAGGGCTTGTCAGAGCAAATATTTCATTGTTTGCTGGTTTTGGCATGTTAACCCATTATGAAAATAGATCTTTTTTAAAAAAGGAGGGAGGAAATTCAGACTGATATATTGCCAAGATTTTTTATCCACCCCTGCCTGCCTACTGACTGTATTAGGAATGCAATAATTACACCTCAAGCAGTAAATATGTCTGCTCCAAAAGTCACAATATAGAGTTATCTCGGAATTGTAGACAATATTTCACACGAGGACAAACTACCCATTGTTCAGCCTGCAGCAAGCCAGTTTTATGTTTTTACAAGTCCCAGCATTCCTGCGTTCCTGTCCAAGTCGGAGGCTTTTTGTCCGCCAGAAGAATCCAGGCAGACGAGGCTTTATGCTCGATCATCACGCTCAAATAACGCGGATTGTGGCCAATAACCACGAGGTAACAGGGATTATCTATCGTAAAGGCTGTAACGCGGGTAAATGTAGAAAGCTAACCTTCCCCCCGTCAGCTGATTCACAGTATACAGCAGATTAAAGCATTTAGCCGCTCGGGACTTGAATTCCTGCACATGCAGCCGCTGTGTGAAGAAACACGACATCACATTATATTCACATTGTCTTCACATTATATTCCAGGTGTTTCTCTGAGACTAAATGCTCTTCTGAGATGATCCCTTTACATTATGTCTAATGTCTTGAACACGTAGAGTCCATACATGGAGCCACTGTGGTCTCACCATCCTCAGCACTAACTCAATCAGAGAACATGGCAGTCTGTGCTAGCTACATGAGAAGCTTTATGAATGATAAGTCTGAAGATGTTCATGTAAATAAGGGTTCGGGTTAGAGTCCCGTCTGGACCAACACGAGCTGTTTGCTTCCAGAACCCCCTGCTGGCAGCCTGCCTCCCATTAACTCTCCTGCTAAGTGGTCAAATAACAAACTCACACACGCAACATCCAGATAACACTGACAGACATGTTTGGTGATCAATGATCAATAGAAGAGGGATCATCACTGATCGATACAGCCATAATAACACGAAGGGAAAGCCACAGACTGATTTCCGCCTGTAACAGCCTCGCTGCCACCAACCACAGATTTTACCATTTGCTTTGCATGTAACAGACCGAGAGGACACAGTCAGCGGTTTCTTACCGTCAGGTCGGGATTGTCGTTGTCACGGTGGTTAACGGCTCGTATGACTCCGGACCTCCACGGCCACCGACCGATGTCGCCAATTTCAGGCGGCTCGTCCCCGCTGACACATAGGAACCGCTTCCCGACCAGCTCCGGCCGAGCCTCGACTGCCATGGCCCTTCGCTGGTCAAAACCCCCCCTCGAAAAACTTCCCAACAACGACGCCCTTACAGCCCTTACAGCCCTGTCATTTACGACATTAAACCAGCTCTAAAGAGTCCAACAACAGAAAGAAAAATAAAACAAACACAAAGTAATCGGTCGCTAAACGCTGATAACCGACCCGGGGGATTTAAATGTAGCAGTCTCCACCCGCTCGAGCGTCAGTCTCTTTTCTCTCTGCGTGAAAAAACCAGGGAACACTGAGCCGCATCACCGCCGACATCCATACTGGTGTCTCTCCGCTGGATCCCAAGGCATTCACGGACCGCAGCACGGCGGTGTTCCTCCGCTCAATTGAACCCCATCAATACTATTTTCGCAGAACGGCACCAGAACAGCTCCAGAACGGTTCGCACTTGTTGTGTGCCACGACTACTATTAACTACAAGGTGCAGACAACCTTTGCTTCTGTCACCACTTTAACAGCAGAGCTACTATAGTTCGGTCTGGTCTACTGCATGTATCACTGCGGCTCCTCAGCAGCAGCAGCAGCAGCAGCAGCGTCAGTCTGCTCTGATTACAGGTTAGACACAAATTAGTCATGTTGATAATTGCAGCTATTGTAATATAGTTACAATTCCATATATAAAGACTGCCTTAGTATATCTAGTGCTCATAAAAACTAACTACACTTCAGTTTAATCATTTGGGGATATTTTAGGTTTAATTTGTCTTTTAATTCATATTCATGTATTTAATAATTCAGCTTAATTTTGCTGCTTTAAAGTCCTTTTGTTCACTGAGATTTTAGTTGCAGCTTTATTGCTCTGCCTACAATTGCAACATGTTGCACAGTGTCTCTGCATGTGTGTCCTGTGTACACAGGGATGTACAGTGGACACAGGACACACATGTAAAATGACCATGTAAAATGGCGTTAACAACCCTCACTGGACCACCTTGTGCAAATAAATGAAATGAATGATAACTTAAATGTAAGGCGGCGGAGACAGCAAAAAGAAATAAAATATAAAATATATATATATATAATACTTTTTAAATGGTCTTAAATGCTTAAAGGACGAAATGTACTAACAGACCATTGAAACTCTGTGTGTAATCCATAGCAGTGAAAATCAAGTCTGCATTAATCTTTGTCAGTCATTGTTTGAGGAACAGCAGTGCATGTTTTGTAAAGCAAGCCATACTTAATCTGCATTACTGCATCCACTATTGGATTAAACAACTCAAGCAAGTGTTAACAGGGCAATATATCGATATTATATCATCATTGGATATGATGGTGTAAGATTTTGGCTCTGGTTATATTGTGATTTGGCGTAAGTGTTGTCCTTTCCAGGTTTGAAAGGCTGCATTACAGTAAAGTGATGAAATTATCCTGAATTTAACAGACTGTTTACCCACTTAGTCATTATATCCACATTACTGATGATTATTCAGCAAAAATGTCATGGTGATAATATTTTGTGAAAGTACCAATAATCATCCCTACAGTATCTATATCGAGGTATTAGGTAAAAAATATTGTGATATTTGATCCAGCCATGTAAGTGCTGAAAAAATACACCCCAAAAATCTATCTATCTATCTATCTATCTATCTATCTATCTATCTATCTATCTATCTATCTATCTATCTATCTATCTATCTATCTGTCTGTCATTTCATCCATTCTAATCTGCTGTTTAGTTTTGTATTTTGCTATTTATTGTATGTGAACATTTCATTCAGAATGCAACTGACATGTCAGGTCTTTTTCTCTGAGTGTAGATTTACTAGTTTGCAGTGTCTTCCACTGAGGCCTCCTGGGCTTTAAAGGAGCAAGACACAGAGAGACTCAGTGAAGGAGAGAATAAGGCAAGGGAAGTGAAGGAGAACAAGAGAGGGAAGGTGTGTGTGTGTGTGTGTGTGTGTGTGTGTGTGTGTGTGTGTGTGTGTGTGTGCGTGCGTGCGTTCTGTGCGAATGTGGCTCCATGGAGGATTCCACTCGTGTGCTTTTGCTTGTGTACGCATTTGTGTGTGTGTGTGTGTGTGTGCAGAGTGAAGGCATCTTAAGGACAGTATAGAAGCTTGTGTGTGAAGCATGCAGAAGGCAATCAGCCTGGAGCGACCTCCAGGGTGGGACACAAGAGAGGAAGAGAGAGAAAGAAAGAGACGGAGAAAGAGAAGCAGGAGAAAGTAGAGTAGAGACACAGTGAAAGAAAAGGAGAAAGATGCTGAAGAGTCACACTGAGGACACACAAGACAAAAGAGGACAGAGGCAAAAAAAGGAAAAGAGGAAGAAGGAAGAGAGATGTGCCATAGTGGTGGAATAAGAAAATGAAACAACTGAGAGGAAAAGCACCGTGGTTACTATGAAGAAGTGAGACTAACACATTTCTTCTCTTATTTACATATTGTGTCACGTTTGTTGAGCAGGAGTAGTAACATTAAAACCACATATTGTGGTTTAGGTTGGCATTACAGTTATTTCTTGACCAACAACTGTTAGACAGCTGGATGGCTTTAAAGTGGACTAAATGCATATTTTTCACTTTTGACAGATTTAAGCTAGCAGTTATCCCCTGCCAGCAGTATTTGTTTTAAACTAGGCTCAATCCCAGGCTTTGAAACCATGAAAATGAGCATCTGGCTTGTGGGTAAAATGGCAAAAAATGTAGGTGACAAAATGTCGGAGTGTTACTTTAGCTAAATAGAAGACGAACCTGATCTCAGACCATAGCTATAGTTGCAGGAACATTTGTGTTGTTTAAAGGAGCTGAACAACATTGCATATCAATGTATATTAAAGCTGCAAGCAGCGATGAACGGGCCCTCGCAGTCCACGCGCGTCGGGGTCTGCAGCTGTCGGGGCATGCTGCTTACCCAGTCCCATTGTCCCATTATTGTGCTCGCATGTTTTAACTGACCGTGTTTGGGTAGGCTGCTCCTGCACGTAGTATATAATGTATGCTGAAGTTGGAACAACTCCCTGCAATCTACATGAAGAACAAATAATGAGACAACTACACTGCGTGACACTGCAGACCCTTAAAGACAGGTTTGTATCCATGAGGAAGGCAGCACTGCCGTCTGTTGGAGAAAGCTTGAATTAGCAATCAAAAGTGAAGGCAGTCAAGATGTTCTTTAGTCATTTAGCAATAAAAGCGCCACCTATTGGTGGATATGCACCGAATTTGGCACGAACCCTCATGTGGGCATGGAAGACAAATCAAAAAAGTTTTGTGTTAATCGGACTGTATTCCATGAAGATATGCAAGACTGTGTGGTTTACCACAACGTGCAGGAAATTGTTGTTTTATATTTTGGTCGTTCTTTAGACTATCACAATTCTTTTAATAACTTTTTGTCAGGAGAGTCCACAGATGCTGTGTGCAAAGTTTGGTGCAAATTGGAAAAATTGCCTGGGAGGAGTTCGAAAAAGTAGGTTTGCGACATTTGGCGAATTTGCAAATGGAAATTCAGTGCGAACGTGGGCGTGGCCTACATCACACGGTTCGGCTGTATTCAGGGAACACATAGATATAATGTTTAACGATGTGCACCATATTATGTGGGAGTAATTAGCAAAAAACGTTTTTTCTTGATAATAGCGCCACCTGCTGGTGATTTTTGGTGTGTGAGTTACAGATGCCAGTCTATACCACCCCAATCAGTTTCATATCCATAAGTGTTATGGTGTGGGCACAGTGCCAATTATAAAATGAAACTGCCACCAGAGCGCCACCTAGTGTCAGATCGGTAACCCCTTTGTCAGCTATCCTCAGGAGGGCATTGGCTATGAGTATACCAAGTTTTGTGTTAATCCGACCAACCAATGTCGAGATATAAAATACTTGAATTTAAATAGCGCCACCTAGTGGTCATGGGCCAAGATTTTGCACAGAGCCTAAGGGGCTCATGTGGAAGTAGTATCCTGAGTTTCACGTCATTCGGACAAACCAATGTGGAGATATGCAACACTTCCTGTTTGGAACGAAATCTGCAGGAAGTAGTTATTTAATAACTTGAGTATTGTTTGGAATAGCAAAATTCTTTTAATAACTTTTTGTCAGGAGCATCCACAGATGCTGTGTGCAACGTTTGGCGCAAATGGGTGAAATTGCCTGGGAGGAGTTCGAAAAAGTAGGTTTACGACATTTGGCGAGCTAGCGAAAAAAATGGTAGGCAGAAATGGGCGTGGCCTATATCAGGAGATTCAGCAGAATTCACAGAACGGGTGGATATAAGGTTTTTGAATGTGCGACAAAGTATATGGGAGTTATTAGCCAAAACACACTTTCCTTGATTGTAGCGCCACCTAGTGGTGAAAATTCTGAACGACAACAGATTATAAAATTTTTCGCCAGGTCTGATCTATATTCCAAGTTTGGTGACTTTTGGGGTATGTTCAGGCAGTGAAAAATGCGATCATTACGGACAAAGGAAAATAATAATAATAATAATAATAATAATAATAATAATAATAATAATAATAATCATTACAATTACAATAGGGTCCTCGCAGTTTCACTGCTCGGGCCCTAATTAATCTCATGTCTGTGTGTTAAGTACAAAGCTGGAGTCAGAACATGGTTAGCCTAGCTTAGCATAAAGACTGAAAGCAGGGGGAAACCATTGGCCTGGCTCTGTTCAATGCTCAAAAACACACCTTTCACATCAGTAATTAAAACAGACTACAGAAACAGTCAGCTCACCCACGAATTTCTGGAGCTTCACAACAAACCAGCGTTGCAGCATTCTCTTAAGCAACTGAAGTAGCTGGAGATTTTTCTTTTTTTTTTCAAATATAACAAACAAAAGATATACAATTCACACATAAAATAGTCAAGTCTAGTTCCTGTCCATAAAAACAAACCAACCAACTTCCCAGAGCCCCCCACCCACAGGTACTGGACCCCCAGCAAATTTCCATACATCCCGACAAATTCAAATATGAATCTGCAGATTCATACATATATAATTAAAATATCTAGGCAAATAAAAGAAAAAGACAACATAAATAATAATAATAAAGGAAAAATAATAATAATAATAATAATAATAATTTTAAAAAAAAAGTATGCACACACAATTGGGTTACATAGATATGTTAGTAGCTGCTGTGCCTTCTACAAAGGAAATAAATGGCTGCCAAATGACATAACATTTTCTAATGGACCCTCTTACAGTGTATCTAATTTTTTCTAAATGAACATGACTCATGACCTCCCTAATCCATTGGCCATATGTTGGGGGGAGAGCATCTTTCCATTTAAACAGGATAAGCCTCCTAGCCAACAAAGAGCAGAAGGCCATCATGCTTAGGTGGCACCCAGAAAAAGTGGCATCCACCGGAGCCACACCAAACAATTAAATCAGAGGAGATGGATGTACTGTTTTTCCACATATTCCAGAGAATGCCTCAAAGATGGGCTGCCAAAAATTGTGTAGCTTAGGGCACAACCAAAACATGTGCAGCAGTGTGGCAGGAGCCTGCCTGCACCGATCACACGTAGGGTCAACACCCGTCTTAATCTTGGACAATCTATCCTTGGTCCAATGAAGACAGTGCACTATTTTAAACTGAACCACAGTGTGTCTGAGGCATATAGAGGAAGAGTAGATTCGCTGTATAATTTTTTGCCATATTTCTTCTGTAATCGTTTCATCTAGGTCTGTTTCCCATGGAGATTTTTCTTTTTTGGCTGAAAGCTGCACAGACTTTACCCATTTTATCACCATTGTTTAATTCCTCTATAAAGACAAGGTTATATCATCAGAATCACCTGAAAGATGCTTTTACCACATTCAAAAATCTACATGTAAGTTTCAATGTTATGTATATGTATGAAAGAAAAGCTGTTGCTTTAAATATGTAAAATATGTTTTTGTGGAAGGCTTCGATGTTCCTGCTTTGCCTGTGAGTGGATGAACTGTTTGTTTAAGATATTGTGGAACCACCCTTTAAGTAACTGCCTACAAGTAAGCAGATGGGACTAAAGGGCATTCCCACCATTCACAAGGCACCTAATCTGAATTTTACAGGACTATGTGTGAGTCCAGGTGTGTGCTTTGGCTTACACATGTTGTTTCATTCTGTCAGGCAGCATGACACCTCCAAAGGTCCTGACAGGGATTGTGTCAAGTCCCAGTTTTCCAAAAATGATTGGGATGTATGATTCCTCTCACTTGATAAATACTAGAAATCACCACAGTGTTTGAATTAAAATACTGCCTGAAGCCTGATGGATATATCTATCAGCCTATAATAACAGCAGATATTACCTATCACAGATATATCAGTATATTCGTATATGCTGTCCGATATGAAAACTTTATTATAATACAGAAAAAGATGCTTGGGGTGATATTTAATATGAAATTCACATTGAAGTTTCAGTGTGCTGATGTCATTTTGGACAATTAGCTTACTGATAGATTGGAAAACATTTCAGGGACAGTGGAAGAAATGTATGACTGTATGACTGTATGTATGCATATAGGCAGATGATTGATTTTTACAAAGTGCTGATTTTCAGTATATCTTGGCTCGGTTTGATTTATTTGTAATCTGTACATGTCTAACTTCATTTTGTAGCTGTTCATGATATTATACAGTACTGTGAAGTGAGCAATGGAGCAGCTGAATGCTGGGTGTTGAGGTGTTTTCTGTTCAGCTGTGATCCTCTGATGCTGTCCCAGACAGCCAGTGTGACCAGAGAGGCTCCACTGGGAATCTCCCTCACACTGCTGCACACTGCAGTAGCCGCCTTCATGAATAACAAGTAGCTATGAGTCCAACCCCCCTCCTCCTCATACACACATCATATGTACACAAAACACGCACATATCTACATGTGGTCACAAACATGCACATCTGCAAATATATAAAGTCACAAGCTCATAGCTGCACACACACAAGCTCTCACACATGGTTATGTGCTCAGATATCTTTATCTATTCACACAGATGGACATACACACACAAAGAGAAAGGCATGCAAGAGCTCACAGATGGGGTTTGTGCTTGCCAAGTGCTATGTATGGAAACTAATGAATATGATACCACCTAAACAGTGGTGTGGTTTATGAGCAAGACAAAGGAAGTCCACTGCATTTGTACTCCAGGTGTCCAGTTGGTCCAAATGAGACTAAATAAATAAAATCATTTCTTTCTCAATCATCTTTCTCTTGTGGTATTTTATGGTTGTTTTAGTACAGTTTTCCTCATGTAAATGTTTAACGTATAACACATTTTTTGTGGTGCCCCTGTAGCTCAGTTGGTAGAGCACTCTTCCCATGTACAGAGGCTTTGTCCTCGCTACAGCAGCCCAGAGTTTGAGTCCGACCTGTGGCCCTTTGCTGCATGTCATCCCCCCCTCTCTCATCCAGTTTGTCACCTCTCAGTGCTGTCCTATCAAGAAAGCCATGAAACAGCCCAAAAATACATTTAAAAAAATCCTATATTGCACAATACAGCAATTTAGATGTCAACATGTACAGCGAGTAAAAAAATATGACTTCCTGGTTAGTACATGTAAGTATAAGTAAGATATGAATCATAAATAGTTAGAGGTTCATATGTTTTAATGTGCCATTTAATTTGGAAAATATGTTCACGATCTAGAGAATATTCATGAAATACATTTATTGTGGCCTTACTGGTTTATATTTATTTGGTCTTTTAAAGAAGAAAACCCTTAAAACAGCAAAGACCCACTCATATACTTATATGTGGATGGATGGATGGATGGATGGATGGATAGATAGATAGATAGATAGATAGATAGATAGATAGATAGATAGATAGATAGATATCAAATAAAATTGTCCTAATTATTGATATAATTGATTATTAAAAACAAGGTCACCTTCCATGTCCATGATAGTAAAACGCTCCCCCAACAACAGCGCTCTGAGGCTCCACAGACCCTCATCACAGCTCCTTTCACCCGTTGGTTGGAATTCGCCACGAATCGAAGACGGACCAATCGGAGCACAGATCGGTGAGTTTGAAATTCCACCACTTCTACCGCAAACGCAAAAGTCACATGGGCAAACATGGCCAACCAATGATATTTTGCGTTCGTTGTAAACAGACTGATCTGGCCAATGGCCGCTCGGGAGGTTGTTCTCTTCCTGTTGACGTCAGTGGGTGGCGGAGCAGCCTTCTGGTGCCAGAGACTGGAGAGTAAAGTAGAGAGAGAAGGAGGAAACCTGGAGGGAATAAGCGAGTGGCACTAAACAACAGGAAGCATATCGGATAGATAATTCATCTCTTAGCTATGGTTACAAACACAGAGCAGTGAGCTCGTCTCTTCTTCAGACATGGTGTTTGGCAGATGTACAGCAGATAGCTAGCTGCTCCTGGATTCGCTCATCGAAGTTTTGGCCCAAGAAGTTTACAGCGGCTCGGCTAACAGTAAGGCTACCACCGGGACTTCTTCCACTTCTGACACAACAAAGACCGACAACATGGTGTCTTGGATCATTTCGAGAAGCGTTGTGTAAGTACAAAGACGACGGAGGGCAGTTAAAGTTAATTAAAATGATGTTTACCTCATGGAGAAAACTAGGGCAGCTGATGGGACTGAGCTTTGTTAGCTTGCTTGGCTAAAGCTTGTTTCCGTCCTTTGACCAAGTTATGACCTCTGTAAACGTTGACAACATTAAACGACTCGGCCTAGATGAGCAGATAGTTACCAGGCGCCACAAGCACGCTGTGGTAGCTGTAATAATGTGAATAGTTGCGGGGCCCGGACTCTAGCTAGCCTTGTGGTTTGTGATTTGGTTGCAAAGCTAAACGCTAGCATGTTGTTTATGAATCATGGTGTGGCACGCTGCTCATGAGTCAACTGTGACTGGGTGTCACCTCGGACCGGTGTAGGTGAGGTGGAACTGTTCAGGCCTCTACATGTTCCTGTGTGAAGGAGTGTCAGGTACAGATGTCGTTTACAAGGTATTAATAGCCAGCCCTGCCTAGTTTAACCTGGCAACCATAACGTTGTTAGGACACAGGAAGAAAGGCCTCCAACGAACCTGAGTGACTTTAACCAATTTGTCAGGTTTCTGTATGCTTAGTTATCCACTGACATGCTGCTGACATCCCATGTGAAATGTGAAGTAAGCAGGAGTCAGATTCAGATTTAATACACCAGAGATGTGATGACTTTGTGGTAAAATGCCAGTTTTTGAAACAGTTTGCCTTTGTCTGATTCTCTGTCTATCTCTGTCCTGCCGTGTTTGTCTGTCTGTGATTATACATCCACAAAACATTAGTTACATAACTCAGTGTAATGGAGGACAGGAATGTAGCGGAAAGGACTGAAGGGAGTGGTGGAAAAACACAGAGTGCCTTTTCGCTTTTCTCTATTGCAACGTTCAAACACGAGCACTCTGTTGTGGGATAATAAACACATTCTTTCTAACAGTTGTCACAGATTAGTCCTCGGTTCATCGTCGTTCAGTCAAGATCTTTGTCTTCAGAAGACACGTGAGCACTATAGGCGTTTCGCAGCTGCAGGCCCT